>NC_090887.1:2137393-2139893 GCF_036669925.1 Montipora capricornis
AGTCCCATGCAAGCAACGATATTTGAATGATTGTAACGCAATTCTAAATCGAGTTCCTCTTTATTTCAAGCTGAAGCGTATTGTATGAACTATGTACAATTTACAGCTAAATCGACTTGGTACGATGTAAATGTAAATTAAACCTCCCGGATTATTAAACCATCAACCCGGCATTTTATCGACAAAGTAAAACTTTCCTATGATTAGCTATGTCGAATTAAACTTGGTTAAAACTTAGCATTGAATGGCTACTGACGACAAGTAATATTTGCAGTTTCATTTACTAATTTACGATTGTATTATACTTCACAATAACGCGCCAGGAAAATATATCCATTGAAATGTTTCATAAAAGCAAAAGTTGAATTTGTTAGAATTTTTCATTAAGTTCAATTTTCATGTGCCACAGAAAAAACAAAAAACCTTTTCAGTAATCAAAGGACTTTTCTCAATTTTTCCTTAGATGGTAAAAAGTGAATTTAAGCACAGAAATCCAATTTGGTAGTGGTAGATTTAAGAGACCGATAATATTTAAAATCAGTTAAACCTTGGAAATGATAAAAATGAATAATGAGTGCGATTAATTTTCCTTACCTGAGTTAACAATCCGTCCTCTTCGCTTAGCGAGTGCAAGTGAGAACTGCAACGACAGAAATTTTTACCATCATTAAATATTCCTATTGAGAAAAAAAATCCTACTCTGATATGTCAGTGACCTAAACCCAGAACTGGTCATGTTTCACACGCTGAGGTGATCTAACGGAACGACAATTAATACTGATTAAAACAGTTCTCATCAAAATGACTGTTAAAACTTTATTGACCATGATAGTGGAACATTTAGCACTCCATATTGGATAACATTCGGCCAATATTTTTGGTGAATTTAATCAATTGATAAAGATTTTTAGATCATTTAGTCGGTCGTTACACTAACAAACTGTTAAAAGCTTATTAATTAATCATACAGTTATGATTAAACAGCACCAGGTTAACAATTGTTAGACTCAACACACAGCTTTACAACTTATGATTGACACAACGAAAACCAAACACGCCCATCAATGATGTAAGGCAAAGCGTTTTCCTCGTTGCCTCCGGCAAACGAAAAAAAAAAAAAAAAAAAAAAAAATTTGCGAGGCAATTTAATATTTTAAGACATGACAAAAGACGGACCTGCCCGGTTGACGTCATGCTAGTACGTCTTTGGTCTTTATCACCGGTACCCGCTACCCGCTACACGGTTGTAGAGGTTTAGATGTGAGTCTGTCCTCATTTTAGTTAACCAACCATCTTCGACTAAACAAGGTGCAGTGGCTCTATCATTGCCGGAAAGCAGATGTAAGAATTTTAATTCATATATAGGAAAAGAAATAGGAAAAAGACTGTGACCATATAAATTCGAAAAAGATCGTTTATATTTGATTGATCGTCAATTGATTTTAAGATACTCTTCCTTACTAAGGCAAAATTGTCCAATCAAACCCAACAAAGACTGAATTTACGTTAAATTAATGACTACGAAGTAAACGGAACGCGTTGTTCGTTTCAATTTATTTTTCCAAGTGATTTATACTATGTAATGACGATTGTCGCGTACCGACTAGAGCGAATTTATTTGATACATCGTAACTTGTGACATTTTTCTTCTCTTTAGCATGGGATCATTTTCTCTATTGGTTGTTCTTTGCACTTTTGTGCTACTGCTTGATGCGGCACCAGATAAAAACCGAAATGAGCTGCTCTCACAGGTAGGAAAACACAATCTGATGTGACCCTTCTTTAACATCCTTTTGGTTAGAACTAGGGTTGATATTTATTACCGTTCCTCTAATATAAGAGCAATATGGATTATTTCTGTTGAGTTCAGTAAAGAATAAACTAGATGCGATCATTTTTTGGCCTTTTCCTTAAGACGGTGCGGCAAAATTTGAAAAAGTCAGGCAAACCGTGACAAAATTTGAAAAACTTAGTCAACGTCTTTTTTTTTTTAAAGATATAGGATTATATAATAACCCAAGTTATTCACGGATTTTGATTGGTTCTTGCCTATGATCTATTAGAGGACAGACGCACAATTGACGTCACTATCAGCTTTTATGCGAATAAAGTTTAATTCTTTATTATATAAAACAAATAGATTCCATGTAGCCGTGGGTCTGTTCAGTAATAGATCACAAAAGACGTCAAAATGTGGTAAGAACATCAGTGACACACTCGGCTATTGCCTCGTATGCCACTTTTTTGTTCTTACCACATTTTGACGTCATCTGTGATCTATTACTGAAAAGACGCACGGCAACATGGAATCTATTTGTTAAATATATCACTTGAGTTTGGTAAAATAATTAAATAATTCATTGGTAGTTTCCCTTGGAAAATGCAGCTAACCTTTAAAAACTTGAGAAAGTAAATTTTCACAGTAAAATTAAACCTTTATAAAGCGAACACCCTCGGGATCTTTTCAAGTGCCCGCCTGATAAACGTTGGAAAAATTGTG
>NC_090887.1:2154893-2192393 GCF_036669925.1 Montipora capricornis
TAGAGTAAATATTAATGAATGCACTGGGTTCTTGATGCGGATTCTCATGTTATTGAATCAGTTGTATCTTTAAACCTACAAAGAAATTACGGCTCAGGGCGATCTTTGACCCTGGTGTTGCAGTTTGCTACTATTTTCTCGATCTAGCTAGGATGTCCTGGCCACCAAACTGATGTTCTGGCTCGGGCTTCACACTTAGTGTTGCCGAGATGACAAGTCTGGATAGGGCCGAGTATGTCCAACCTCACTGATCTAGGAATCACCAGGCGGTCCTCGTATCGAAGCCGGTCCTTGGCAATTGTAAGATGGGCCCTGTTCTCCCAGTAGGGACGCAATAGGGGTTCGTGTGCGGCAATCCTTGTTTGTAGTAGGCCCTAACTTGGCTACATTCTTCATCATTAATTCGAGCTCTTCAAAGCTCAGATAGCCACTGTGTTGTGGCAGGAAGGGTGAATGCTGTTTGCGCTGCAAAGTTGTCCAGCTCTTTTACAAACAGCTCACCCTCTCTATTCAGGCTTTCACTGGGTACATAAGAGAGTGCATCTGCTGTTAGCTGGTGTTTTCCAGGAACATACTGAACTGTTACTCTGAGCCTCATCAATCTCAGACGGAATCGCTCAATGCAAGGTTGTGTCTTGTTGAGCTCGGTCTTGTTGAAGAGAGTCTGGAAGGGTTTGTGGTCAGTCTCCAGAACGAAATTAAGGCCTATAATATAGTCACTAAACTTCTCCCATCTCTTCTCCTCTCTGCAAGATGTGCGACTGAGGAGGGGAGCTGACGTAGCTTCGGACCACCATCTGGTGATTACTAGAAATAAGCTGAAGTTGAAGAAGACACCCAGTGTGATAACGAGAAGACAGCGATACAACGTAAGCCTCCTAAGAGATAATGAGAAGAGAGAAGAGTACATGTACCAAAACAGACTTTACAATAAGTTCCAAGTTCTTCAGAACTGGTAGAAGAAGACGACATACCGATGGAACATCAGTGGAGGAATGTTAAAGAGATCCTAAAATCCGCATGCAAAGAGGTAGTCGGCTTTAGGGAACATCAGCACAAGGAGTGGATATCAGCCGAGACATTAAAGAAGATTGAGTCGAAAAGAAAGAAAAAGGCCATAGTTAACAAAAGTCGCACCAGGACGGCAATGGCAGGAGCACAAAAAGATTATGCAGATGCTAATAAAGAGGTCAAAAGAAACATCGAGACAGACAAGAAGAACTACATCAATAGTCTGACCGGAAAGACCAATTAAATTAAGGACAAAAATGGGAAGACCATCATTGGAAAAGAAGGGCAACTCAACAGGTGGGCAGAGCACTTTGAGGAACTGTTGAACAGAGCTACTCCACCTAACCCCCCAAAGATTCAGCCGGCTGAGTTGGATCTTTCAATTAACTGCGGGTAACCGAGTCGGATGAGACTAGAAAAGCTACTATGAAATTAAAGAATGGCAAAGCAGCAGGAGCAGACAACATTCCTGCAGAGGCGTAGAAGGCTGACATTGATACAACAGTAGAGACGCTGTACCCCATGTTTGCAAGGATATGGGGAAAATGAAGAGTTACCAGCTGACTGGAAGGAGGGTCATCTCATTAAACTTCCAAAGAAGGGCGATCTCAGTAAATGTTCCGACTGCAGAGGAATAACTTTGCTGTCTGTACCTGGAAAAGTTTTCTACAGGGTCATCTTGGAAAGAGTGAAGGACATTGTAGATTCCCAGCTCTGGGATCAACAGGCAGGATTTCGGAAAAACAGATCAACGGATCAAATAGCGAATTATTGTGGAACAGTTCCTTGAGTGGAGTTCCTCCTTGTATATCAACTTCGTTGATTATGAGAAGGCATTCGACAGTGTGGATAGGGAGACGCTGTGGAAACTACTATGGCAGTATGGAATACCTACCAAGCTTGTGTCCCTGATTATTAAGAGCAGTTATGAAGGAATGACCTGCAAAGTAATACACAAAGGGTAGTTTTTCAGACAGTTTCAGGCCCAGACGGGGTCCAACAGGGCTGTTAGCTGTCCCCTTTCCTTTTCTTGCTGGTCATAGACTAGATCATAAAAATGACAACGGAGCAGAGAAGGAATGGAATCCAGTGGACATTATGGTCCTGCTTAGATGACCTGGATTTTGCAGACGATCTGGCCTTACCTTGTCACAACCGTCAGCAAATGCAGAACAAGACAACCAGGCTGAGAGACATCTCTGCTGTTACGACACAGCTGACTAAATATTTAAGCCTGTTCTCTGCTGTCCGTACAAAAAAGTGACAAACGTATTTTCGCTACGGAACACAACTATTTATTTGAAACTGACGACTGAATCCCGAGTAGTCTACAAAGATAGCGCTCACTAACTTAAAACATTAATTCGCACACAAGCTATCATATATTAAACTAGACAAACTTTAGTCACCACTAGTAGATACTTTAACTCACAATCTCCTTTGAGATGTCCACTTGAACTCTTCAATTCGCCTTGGGATAGCTTGACAAGTCACGACGCAATCTCCAAACAACTTCAGTCAGTCCGAGCGTAGATACGTAAGTGCTAAAGCGCTTGGATATCGTTCATTATATACACTCAAAGAGAATTCTAGAATGTTCCGAAGATTACAGAAATAACTATTTTTGGAAAGATTACTTAACTTGTTTACATCACGTTAGTGTGTTCGAGAATTCTCTAGAAAATAGATTGTGTGGCTACGTAAATATACGCATATTTAACATGTTCTGGAAAGTTCTGGAAGCATCCCCTCATAACACCCTGCCCCTTATGTACACCTCAAAATGTTGAAGTCCTAACACTAGTGCTAGGCACTCTTTCTCAATTGTTGAGTAGTTTCTTTGACTCTTATTAAACTTTCTTGAGAAATAACACATTGGATGTTCCACATTTTCCTTATCCTCCTGTAGCAATACTGCACCGGCGGCTATATCACTCGCATCTATTGCCATCTTGAAGGGAGTGTTAAAATGCGGAGCTGGGAGTACTAATACTAATAAAGTAGTATTATTGTGTCAATAGTGTAAACATGAAATTGAAAGTGTTTTTATCCACAGTACATAAATATGTTAATTTTTTCATATATACTCATTTTTATTTTATTTGTACTTATGGTGGCTTCTACATAGTAACTTAGTTTTAGTTTTTGTCATACATGTTTGTTTGTTTAAAGGACTTTAGTTCAACGTCAGTTAATCTAGTGGCTGCTGATCCACCTGAAGCTTGTTATTCTCTTATTAATGGTCATGTATTAACAAGATCTGTGGCTTTAGTACAAAGAGGGTAAGTATTGCTTATTATTAATAAGACAACTATTTATAAGCTGGTTCTTTAATACTTTGTAGCTTTACTGTTATTCATTTTAAATAAGCTTGTGCCAAATTTAACCTTGACAAGCAGAGCATGTTAGAAATAAATAACACCTTTTCAAATTAATTGGTACTTTTCATTCTAATTGGTACCAAAAACTGTTATTCATTATTGGCCATTATTGCCTTTGAGAGCCAATCAGGAAGTGTCTTCTCTGAAGGCAGTTAGCTCCACTGTTGTTCACTTGCCTGTCTCCTATAACCAATGAGAAAGGTTTTATTTCATAATAGAATAAAAGCAGATAATAATAATTTATTAGTTGTATAGCCCTATTTACATGTACTGATCAATAGTGCTTTACACTGAGTAAAAAAATTAAAACCTTATATAACTAAATTAAATTTACAATAAGATTTAATATCCCTGATGTGCAAATATAATATATCTAAGTTATTGAATACTAAAAGCTTTATTAGAGAAACGTCAAAGAGAAACCCCTAAATTTCCCCTTCTTGCCTTTATGTTTTCTAAAGAAACCATTGTCGAAAAACCAAACTTCAACCGTCATAACGAAATTCAGTCCTTGTTCTAGCTTAGAAATAACTTTTTTTGTTCATATTCTTCTCCCGAGCATAGATACAGCCTTTTGTTCCAGTGCATTCGGGCCTTCCCGACATTTTCAACATCTCGAGCGCATTGCATGCTGGGAACTAACGAGAATTTTTGACAGCGCCCGTTCCTTCCCCTAATTCTTTCACATATAAACTAAGTCTACAGCCACTCCGACCTACCGCCAAAATTTCCTGCTTGTGGTCATCTTCAGTGCTCACAAATTCCAAAATATGCGACGGTAGATCGAGAAATTCATCAGTAGTCGAGTCCCACAGGTACTAAGTGTCCGACCGGCCAAATTCCTAGTTCGTCGAGTAACAAGCCAAATTCGACAACAAAGTACGTCACCTTGCTCGATTCTTTGAGAAAGAGGACCCTTAGCTACTGTCACGCTTAATGCCGCTAAAGATGAAAAATGGCTGTAAACTTAGCAAAAATCGCAAGCAAACCCAATTCGGCCATTCGTGTAGTAGTCTCCTTCGCAGCGGCTCGGGCTGGAGTCACGCAACGCTCCCCGACCCCACGGTGAGCGTACGGCTGCACGGTTGACAAATGGCCACGTCAAAATGACCTTTTTCAGAAACCTTGAGCCTTCAGTGCTTTATCGATCACAGCACCACTCTCCGTGGTAGCTTCAAACAAAGAGTCACGAAATGCTATGGATCGTAATCACTCCGAAAACGTAAAAACGGCTGGGAGCGAATGGGTTAATCATTCTAATTTCACGAGGAAGTCTGTTCCATAAGTATGGTGCTGCTGCCTGGAAAGACCCAATCTCGTACCCAGAGTCCTCGGGCTTCTTGGCCAGCGGGTGAAAGCCCGGAGAGACTCTGGGATAATCGATTTGAACTATATTTTTTTATTGGCCGCTTGCGTAGCCCCAGGATTTGGAGGGAGATTCAAAATCTAAAACTAGTCTTAGTGCTGTTTGATTTTTTCTAACTCAGAAATATATAAATCACAAAAATAATAAAACGACGAGGTTTGAATTATGTCTTATACCGCACGGGAATTTTCTCACGCTACTAAAAAGTGATTACTGTTGCTGTTGCAAAAGTACCGTAGGAAAACAACATTACATCAGTCTCTTTGAGGAGAAATCCGTGGAATAAGGTCTTGTCGAAGCCATTCAGAATTACAGAAACATCAAATTGTAGAAGAGGACATTTGTGTCGTTTCCACAAAAAATTTGTCGATCGTGCTGCTTGCACGATAGCATTCTCAATGCATACAGTGTGTTGCCCAGTTTCCGGCCGGTACCAGTTTCCGGCCAAAAAAGGGTAAACTCGGTTATTTCGATGGGATTTTAACTCTTCGTCCACCGAAGCGATCAGTCGGAAAAAAACGAACATCTCCGCTATCAACTGATAATTTAGGCGGGCTTTTTGGTTGAGAAACGAGCCAACAAGAAGGGATTTTGTTCAGGTGAGTAAAATCTTACCGGCTAATTTTTGGCCTTTTCACTGCATAGCGAAGCTACCGTACGTAAATAAATAACTCGTTTAATAGGAAATAGTTCACGGAGCTTGATAATTTTTTGAAAGAAGTTACATTGAAGATGGAAGTAATTAAGGGACCTGTCATCATAAGCTAGAACTTAGCTGTTTGCGAACGTCAGAAGTCTAAATCCTGGCTAAGATTTTCGCATACTACGCCAGTTTCCGGCCACTGATCTGCACTCACAGATAGACTGTTTAAAACTTATTTGAATTAATGAAATTTTATAACTTACTACTCGAGAAATTAATGAAATGTACATAGCTTAAGCAAGCATGGCGTAATGAGGTACATGTTAACTCAGATGTGCTGTGTTAATTGCCCGTCCCTCTTCCCAGAGAATATCGCGCGGGCTTTGTCAAGGTTATACCCTACCCATAGTTAGCAGCTATCTATGCCCTACCATACACCTCTAAGTAACCATTTTGCTCTAATCCCATAAAGTACAGTCGCTAAGCCACATCGAGATAGCCTTGGAAGTCCGTTTAGTCGAGCGGATTGAATGAAATTTCTGCTTTCTATTGATGGCCGGAAACTGGACTCGCTGGCCGGAAACTGGGCAACTTACTAGTTTTGCAAAAAATGGCATAATTTCTTTAGTACTTGAGGTGGGCAGCCGACCTCCGTATATTTTAAAGGTAAGTAAATGAACTGTCTGTTGTAGGAAAATAAGAAAGTTTCCGCGCATAAACAAGAAGTTAGGGCGATTACAAACTAAAGTGGCCGGAAACTGGGCAACATACTGTACTGAACGATGGAATGTACGCTGAAACACTAAAAATACACTCACCGATCGCGAAAGCGTCAGAGGTTTCATCTTCACTTGCTCTTACAGCAAGCCAATGATCATTTCTCCAGTTTCTTTGTGTCTAAAGCTAAAATTCTTGTTTCTCGAACACTTTCAACCCGTCATTTCTACTGTTTTACGGTTTTCTCTTTTCTGCTTCATTTTAAACTCAAGCATACGTAATACGACCGGAACCCACGTTTTCTGGGAAAATGGAGTCGATTATCCCAGAGTCTCTCCGGGCGCTCACCCATTGGCCAAAAAGCCCGAGGACTCTGGGTACGAGATATCTTACCCTTAGGGAGCTCTAAGTAAAGACCATCATTAGATCGAAGACAATAAAGAGGATTTTGATTTAATAGTTAAAAGGCTGTTAATATATGATGGAGCTAAATTATAAACCGCGTTGTAGAAGAATTTAATGCAAACCTGGATTGGAAGCCAATGTAACTCATATAGAGTAGGAGTAATGTGCGAGAGCTTTTCAACGTTCATTAGCAGTCTTGCGGCAGCGTTCTGTACACGTACTTAAGGTGTCTGTTCCTTTGAGGCACCATACAAAAGACTGTAACCATAATCGAATCTATTACTGTCTTCGTGTATATATTTCTTAATGCTTCCAGTTACATGTATGAAGATAAAAGAATGCATATTGTTGATAATTATAATTTGTAGCCTTACTGTCATTCATTTTAAATAAGCTTGTGTCAAATTTAACCTTGACAAGAAGAGGTGGTGAGAAATAGAACCAAATCCCAGAGACTTCAGGCAAAGTGCTCTGTTCATAAGGTTTTTGTTTCTTTAAACAATGGAATGGACTGAAAATTCTCTGGAAGCAAGAGATATTTGACACTTTAGATACTGTAGCGTACTGTTAATTTTTTAGTAAAGCTCTTCGTATTATCATAGCATTTGACTTAACCGGACTGCCAAGTATGCATCTGTTTTCAGTCTGTACTTTGGTTGTGATGCCAAGCTTGAAGCAAACATGTTTAAACTACACGTATAACTCACAACTTAAATGTAACTAGAAGATCTGTTGGAAGGGTGCAAGGAAAAAAGTGTCTCCAAATAAACCGGTAGATTCTCTTTTAAATTATCTTGTATGAATTCACTTTTGAAACCATGGGAGAATTCGGGTTGACATCTAGGGCCTGTTACCATGCTGAACTTTGTGGTTGTATCAACAACATTTGCCCGTTTTAAATTTTGTTTTAAACAGCTTGTCATGTAATGTTTTGTTTCTGGTTTGAGTCTAGAGGATGCTCTTTTGTCACAAAGAGTAAGTTGGTGGAAAGCTATGGTGCCATTGCTGTATTTATAGCGGACAATGAGAAGAGCAATGGTGAATCGTTAGTGGACATGATACATGATGGCACTAAAAGGGAGGTCCATATTCCTGCAGGAGTTATGTTAGGCTCAGATGGGCGAGTTAAATACAACAATAAATGGCAACATACATGTACGAAATTGTTACTGATCGTAGTGTTACGTGACAGCTAATTAACTAAATAAATAAGCCTGTTCTCTACTGTCCGTACAGAAAAGTGCCAAACATATTTTCGCTACGGAAAACTATTTATTTGAAACTGACAACTAAATTCCGAGTAGTCTACAAAGAGAGCGCTCGCTAACTTAAAATATTAATTTGCTCACAAGCTATCATCTGTGCAGTCGAAGAAACAGAAAAATCAACATTGTTTTGGGGGAAAGGGGGAGAAATGTATCCAAGACGCAGAAAATCAAATTTTACTGCCAAGTGTCTCAACACTTTTGTCGCTCATTGTAGGTTCGATTCTCACGCGACAAAAAATGGTTAAACACGCCAATTTCGAGTTTACTTTACCATTGTTTCCCAGGAGTGTCTATGTGCCAAACGTCTGTGACGGTACACAGGTTTACTTTAAACGTTATTAATTTTCATGGGAAAGATTTGAACTCACTTTGAAAACTGGAAAGTGACCCTATAACCCAAAGCTTAAAACTCCATCCCTATGCCTAGGTGACATCATCAGAGGTCAAGCTAATTCAACGAGTTTTGTGAGAAGGTAACTTTCGGATAGCACAAGTGAACTTTTTCAATCTTAAGTGGAAATAATTACTTTGTATCGTCCCGAGATGTATATGATTTTGCCATTATCAAATTCTCTAGTTTGTTTGTATTCTACGCTCCACGAGGAGTGATCAATAAAAATGGTATTGTACTGTTAGGTACCAGAATCTGATAAGTACTACAGATCACATTTTTGCCGAACTAACCGAACATCAAACAGTTTACCATTTTGTATTGAGCCTACCCCGACTACTTTCAAAAACGATCACTATATAGATATAGTTTCTTTCCCCCGTCCGACATCTAACGCATATTTATAATTAAAACTCTTAGTCTAGGCTGACCCTAGCCTATTAATAATCCTTTTTTCTATCCACCAAACAATTTCGTCTTTTGGTAATAATTGCAACCGCCTGGTCTTTCTTTAACTCAAAAATTCAAATATTCACGTGTATGTATGGGGGAAGGGGGAGGCTCTATATAGAAGCCCTTGGCCTACTCACCACTTGCTATTTTTAGTATTGTACCTAACTTATGTAGAATTTCTAATAACTTATGTTATGAGCAAATGTTTCCGTGGTAAATAAAACTTAAAACCTAACCTAAGATATCGTCTTTTACGGTTTTGCATTGTATGGCAAAATAAGAAATAATCCAAAAATTACTCAGTTTGAGAAAACGCTTTGACACAAATATATTGGAAGTTATCCTTCTGCCGGTCATGGCCTACTGCTTCGACGTTTTAGACAACAATCTGTTTATAATTTAAAGGTCTTAAATTTCTCGGTGTCGTAAACTAGCTGACTTCACGGGGTCCAGGCAGTCATTTCAGCGGTTTAAGCCAGCTCAAGCAAGGACTTAACGCCACATTAGCCCAGTTTTGCACGCATTGCGTATCTTTGTTTCTGTTCTTTGATTCTAGATCAGTTCGTAGCCACCACGTTTCTTGCTGCAGCAGTATACCGTTACGGCAATAAGCACAATAAGAATTATACCACCAGCTACAATCAAGGCTATTTCCCAGGCTTCTTTGGAGTTTGAGGTGTTTCCTTGAAAAAAAAAAAAAAGAAAATAAATAAATAAAATAAACAATTTCAACAATAAGAGCAACCTGGTTCCCAGGGCTTTTCTCTGCCGAGAGTTGGGCGTTCTCTTTAAGAAAAATAAATTCAAGATATCGCTGCACATAAAATTTTTACCTGATGTTGGGTTGGTTGTAGGTGTCACTAAAACAGCTTCATTAAAAGAAAAAGAAAAAGATTAAAACCAGACAGCAAATAAAGACAAATTTCTTAGGGCAAGAAAGGCTGACGAGGACGGCTCAACCTTTCCTTAAAAATCAATTAACTGAGTGTCAAGGGAAAAGCATTAGTATTGTTAGAAACCGATGTTTGGGTTCAAAGCAAGTTTTAATCGAGTGTCGTAAAACCAAAACAAAAGTAATTACTTTGGCCAATCAAAAAGGACGGAGACAATCCAGTAAACCAATAAAAACTCGAAGTAATCGCACGTAGCCGACACAAAGCACGGGAAAATGTGCACGCGCGCGCCACGATTGGTTTTGGTTTAACTCCTGATTGGTTGAAAAATTGGCGCCAGAACTTTGCGCCAATCTCTGAATGAAGTAATTTCAAAACCAAGGGAATTCGCTAATTACTTTCGACACTCAATTGAAAACCGCTCTAACAATGATTTCCGAGAGCAAACGTTAGGTTACTAAACCAACGACCCCCCCTCCTCCAGGTAAACTGATATCCATCGAAAATAGCCTATTGATCATGACTACAAGTAAAACAATTCCCTAGACCGTGAAGTTGAATCTCTTAATACCCCGTTGTATATGAGATTTTGGTGACCGGTGTGGGTAGGACAACATATATCATTAATGAATTAGCACGTTTTCTTTATTATGAAGCAGGGATGGCGTAGTGGTAAGAGGACTCCCTTTCTGCCAAGGCTCGACGTGGGTTGAGTTTGTTGGTTCTCTACTGTGCACCGAGAGGTTTCTCTCCGTGTACTCCGGTTTTCCCTGTCCCCAAAAAACCAACCTGCGATTTGATTTTAAGTTGTTTACCTTGATTTCTGTCCAGTATCCCCAATTAGTGCCTCAACGCAAAATACAGTTGACACTTGGATAAAGTTCTTTATTTATTATTAGTATTAGTAATATTATTTATTTATTATTAGTATACTAGAAATGTGGATAATGTTGAAGGCGCGCTCTGATTGGTTACTCAAACTCCAATTATCCTTTGCTGTTCACCTCAGAGCAACTTGTGCAGGACCTTTGCCCGAAAATATTTATTTATTTATTTATAACAACTTTATTTGCAAAGAACATCGCAAAAAGGCTAGGGTGCTGCCAGGGAAGAACTGAATCCTCATATACGGCAACCCCCAAAACAGATTAGATTAAAACAAATATAATATATTAATAAACATTAAATATAGAAATATTAAGAAACTATAAAATATAAATACATTATGCGGTCATTAAAAATATTTGAACTATAAACATGGAGAAAATGTAGAATATTTACAAAGAGTAAAGAAAAATGAATGGATAAAAAGATTACTGAGTCACGTTGTATAAATAACTTTTAAGACCTTTCTTAAATTTACTGACAGAATTACAATGAACTAAAGCGTTGCAGGAATAAATGAGTTAAAACCAACATCTTGTGCTATATTAGCTCACTGCTTTAGTATAAGGATGATATGTGCCTACAAACATTTCTTTTGTTCTTCAAATGTGCCAAGCACAGGAACAAAAGACCCTTTGTTTCGACAGCCAACGAGGGTCTGGTTGGTACATTAATGTCAATGATATCTTCGCTGTATCCCAAAACAACTTTTGCGGTTCAGTAAATGTCCGTTTATATACTAGAGACGCATAATCCGTCCAGACGAATTATGCATCTCTCATGTTATCCGTCTGGTGTAAAGACGGGACGGACCATAAAAGACGCAAAATCGGCTGGGACGAACTTGGCCTTGCAAATTTTTTTTTTTGCGTCTGTTAAATTCCTCTAGTATAAAGACGGGCAAAAGACTCATAATGCGTCCGGACGAACTATGTAAAAAGTTTGGCGTGAATTGAATCCGATTGTGTGTTAAGTTTTGGTTTTATGTTCCTGATGAACAGCATCTCGTAGATTAGACAGTCAAACTTTGTGGGTATTTCTTTAGAACTGTAAATTGGTCTTGGGGATTAGTTGGTTGCAACCTCTGTTCTTTCAAGTGTTTACCAATAGAAGAATGTTTATGTTCGGCGATGCGTTGAAAGAGGTGTCGGGATGTGTATCCGACATAATCTGTATCACACAGATCACATGGTAAACATTTGAAAGAATAACACAGGCTGCAACCAACTAATCTACAAGACCAATTTACAGTTCTAGAGAAATGTCGCACAAAGTTTGACTGTCTAATCTACGAGATGCTGTTCACCAGGAACATAAAACGAAAACTTAACACGCAATCGGATTCAATTGGCGCCAACCTTTTTACACAACAATTGAATACTTAAATACGTACCCTTTTCAATGTCTTACATATTTTCACACTACTACTACTACTACTACTACTCTACCACTACTACTACTACTACTACTACTACTACTGCTACTGCTACTGCTACTGCTACTGCTACTGCTACTGCTACTGCTACTGCTACGCCTACTACTACTACTACTACTACTACTACAACTACTACTACTACTACTACTACTACTACTACTACTACTACTACTACTACTACTACTACTACTACTACTACTACTACTACTTCTACTACTACTACTACTACTACTACTACTATATACAATCAATTCTATCATGTACTTCGAACTCGATAATGACATGGAGTCATCGAAACATCGTTCTATTTTTATATCGCTTATATTAATTTTATTCTAAAGTGCTTCACGAAACCTTTTATCATCAGAAGTTTGACAATTTCAATGCGAATATCTGTAAAAACAAAGGATTTCTAACTTTTATTCCATGTATTCCTATTCTGGAATACGGTCAATCAAACCCACCCTTAGTTTGTAAGACCCAGATCTGGGGCAAAGGGTAAACATTGTTTACGCCACCCTGCAGAGTTTGAATACCATCTTCTCAAAGGTTGTTCTATTCACAGAAACTCAAGAATAATTGTTATTATTATTACTACATAGAGTGGTTTTCAAATGAGTGTCGTAAAACCAAAACCAAAGTAATTACTTTGGCCAATCAAAAAGGACGGGAGACAATCCAGTAAACCAATCAAAACTCGAAGTAATTACACGTAGCCGACACAAAGCGCGGGAAAATGTGCACGCGCGAGCCACAATTGGTTTTGGTTTCACTTCTGATTGGTTGAAAAAGTGGCGCGAGAACTTTGAACCAATCACTGAGTGAAGTAATTATAAACCAAAGCAATTCGCTAATTACTTTCGACACTCAATTGAAAACCGCTCTATCACCGAGGCGGATATGTCACCACTTTGTTTGCTTTCGTTTGCCATGACATTCTATAGTCTTTTTATGCTCAATGTCCCCAGGGATACGATTGACGCCAGTAAAACATAAAAGCCTTAATGTTTTTCTTACGTCAATAAAAAAATAAGTATTGCAAGATTCAAGGTTACGCAATTTAAGGAATTGCTTGATTCTTTATCCATACCTGGTGGAATTCCACACCTTCCCGGACAGCAACATTTACTCGTCAAAGCAAGATACTGTTAAAAATAAAAATTTATGATACCACCTCATTCTTAGACTGCGAGCTGAGCATTTTGTTTTTTTCGGCTATTTAGGTTTTTAAAGCATACTTACATAGGTATCGGTGGGGACATTTGTTGTATTTATGTATTCAAAGATGGTCTCATTTTCTGTGATGCTATCATTGCAGATCAGTGAAATCTTCATTCCATGTCCCTGATCCGCATCATTTCTGTAAAAGAGTGCAATTCCAAGAGCAAGAAAATGATTTGAATCATAGGGCATAATTTTTGCCAGTAGCTTATTAATATATTAATAGTTATTTACATGCATATTGATTATCCTTTGTCTTACGGTAGAGCCCACAAGTAGGAGCTTGCCTCTCCCATACAAGCCCTATGCAGGGCTTGAAATTGCGACCAATACTGTTTTTTTCCTTTGCGACTAAAATATCTGGAGAAGTCGCAAATTTGCGACTTCTTTTCATCTTCGCTCTTTCGAAACAAAAGGGTTAGCAGTTGCCACTTTGTACTAAAATTAATGAAGTGTAATTTCACTGCGATGTTACCCGCACAACTCCATTCCTTCGATATCATTCGCCATTTTCAGCAGTTTCTTTCAACACAAGTATTGTGGGCTCGTACTTTGTTTTGCTACACCGCTGATAACACAATGCAGCCCAACGATTTTGCGACTAAATTTTGCGAAATTGACCTTTCCGAAATTCTGCAGGGAACTGGGGCGAGTTTCAAATTTTAACTAATCGATGAACTGACACCACCACATGAAAGATCATGTTAAGATTGGTCATTTGACCAAGTATGATGCTTTATGGGTGGACGCAAACCAAGTTATGAACCTTGAAATACGGTTCAAAATCCATACAAAAGTCTCTAATTTTGTCAAAGCATCCCCCAAAACCATATAACCTCAATTTTTTTTTTATCAGTATAGTGAAAACTGACACACTTTCATCTTCATATCTTCATATCTTTTCTCAATTAAGGCAATAATTAACAATTAGACCCGTAGCCCGCAAGGGCTATGGGTCAATAGCCCATATGAGGTAATGCCGAATGGGCTATTGACCCATGGCCCTTGAGGGTGAAAGGTCTAATTGTTTTAGTATCACCCAACTAGTTGGACAGAAAAGGCAATAATAAAGTTAGCAAATGCAAGTTGAAGAAATATTTATTTGGGAATAAAACGAAAGAAAACCTCA
The DNA here is from genome assembly GCF_036669925.1 of Montipora capricornis. NCBI lineage: Eukaryota > Metazoa > Cnidaria > Anthozoa > Scleractinia > Acroporidae > Montipora > Montipora capricornis. The sequence continues at coordinate 2,169,092 of NC_090887.1, forward strand.
CGCTTTTTGCTAATAGTCCTCTAGTAGCTTAGCCAATTAAAATGCAGGATTTGCATTAGTCCACTAGACTAGTTGGGTGATACTACTAATAATTATTATTATCATAACATGTACTGTTGATCTAAAGGTATGTCACATAGACATCAATTAAATTATTGATAAAAAATTAGTGAAGAATTTGTAATGAATTCACCTGAAAACTAGAGTGAGATTTGATTTAATATAACCATCATCCTCTCCAACCTTGGTTCTGAGAAACTTTGCATTTTTCTGATCTCCAAGATTTTCACAAATATAACTTGATTCATTTGTCCATCTACTAACCTGAAACATAGGACCACCACCATGAATGCACTAGCTTACATGTGCAGGTCTGTGCTAAAGATGTTTTTTCAATTTTGTATAGGTAATCACATGATATCAAGTGTAATTTGGTATAAATATAAGCGCAAGTAACTTTCTCACACTAACAAAAATTGCAAAAGTTCATAGGGTGAGTGCAATTTGTAGTCTTAAAAATTAAATTAATTGAGACAGTGCCCATTTCTACCAAGTTACAAGAGAAATTGTGTGATAACTTATTTTAAAAATAATAAGTGTCTATGGAAAAAAGGACAGAAAATGAAAACAAGGGCAATTTTTTTACGATGCTTCAATGCAATTTCAAATTTGAAAATAAGCTGCTACGTATTATAAGTCAGAAACCGCTCTAATCCGATTGGCTCTTGTTGGTTTCCATTGTTTTAAGCCAATCCGAGTTCATTTGCACCTAATAGTCGTTACATGAGAAATGCACTGTTGTTTAGCCAATTATCAGACAAAGTTCAATGTTGTGCAAAATTTGTAGATAAACAAAATGTTGTTAATGATCAACATCGTGCCAACTGCTCCTTGAGACTGATAAATGCTGTTCAACTATTGGCAACTTTTTGAGCAGGTATATGGAATAAAAACATATGGAATAGGAACAGAACTCAGTTAATGAATTATTTTCATTCAACTTCATTCAACTTGTTGAATCACAGCTTTTTTGCTAACACGACATGAATGATAATGATGATACATAATTCAACAATTGTAATTTGTTGAACAAGGATAGCAATATTTGTTGATCAAGAAAATAAATGTTGAACTGCGTGTCAATTAATGACTTGTTTGAAACTTGGAAGTGGACAATTGAGACATGCATGAATGATTTCCTTGTGTTGATAAAGGGTGACTTACCGATGCTTTCACACATGGTTTTTTATACGGTCCAGTAATATTTAGACCAACAAACACATTAAACACACCACAAGGGCTGTAGGAAAGATACCAATTCTTGTTATCCTTAACTGTAAACCTATGATAAAACATATAAAAGTATGCTCACAATATTAATTTTATCGCACTTTATAATTAAAGTCTCAAGCCAATGTCAATGAGACTGCTCTACTAATACTTTTGGGAGACAATTAACCCATTTGACCCCTGGGAGTGAGACTCAACAGATTTTACTCTACGAGAAAATTGAAGATGCTCGGCCAGGATAATTCATAATGTTAATAGAAACGTTTTCTGACCAATTAACTTTTAAAGGAGCTAGCTTTCGACTGTCGAACTACAGTCTTCAACAGAAAAAAACTAAGTGTACAGTTAAGTTTTTTAGCCCATTGAAGCTAGACTGTAGTTTGACAGTCAGACATTCGCTCCTTTAAATGTCAGTCAGAGAATGTTTTTATAATTTACATGAAGCAGATTTTACTCTGTCTAAAACCAAATGATTTCACTCGTCAACTGGGGGTTTCCTAGTTGGCACCTGCCGAGTGAACGCGTTAATTAACATAAAATGTAGGTTTTCCATGAGACGGGAAAACCAGAGTATCTTGAAAAAAAAAAAAAAAAACCTTGTGGACCAGCAAGTCAGCAGAGAACCAACAATTTAATCAACCCTGCACATATGAGATTGGGCCCAAGGTCTTAATAGTGGAAGGCGAGGTTTCACCACTGTGTATTGATTTTCACCTTGCTCATAAAACTACCTATCCAGAGAAATTTTATCCAATGGATGACATAAGGCAGAGAATAGCAGACTTGCATGCATAACTATCTTGAACATTCTAAATTTCATCAAATGGGAGCCAAATGTTGAGCAATTTTTGTTGAAATACATGTAATTGATGAAGCCTAAACTCTTCCTCAAATCATTTCTTCCAGGTTGTATCCAAAAATGAAGGCAATAAAATTTTATTAATTTAATGAAAAAAACAACAAAATTGTTCCTGGTAGTCCCTGGTTCATTACTTCCCAGCTGCACTTGTAAATAGCCAACTGGTTTGCCTCTAGCTCCGGCCAGTTGGGATTCTTAACAGTTGTTGTTGTCGTTTTGTCCCGTCGTTTCGTTGTGTTTCATTGGCCCTGAAAAGCCCCCTACTGTATGTAACTGGTATGTATGTATTGTTTAAGCTTACAAGTACTCTGCATCTCTTTTAACTTCAGGATGAACAACGCTGACAGCCTGAGCGAATTCTAAAAGCAATAACTAGTCCTTCATCACTCAGACCAATTTTCAAACTTCTGTTAATCGTGTGTCTTACCTTGGACTGGAAGAATTAATCTTCAGAGGCAAAAGATTCAGGAAGTCCGTGTTGTTGATCATGCAAGCACAGCCTTTGTAGCCGTATGGAGGAATGCACTCAGAAGCTAACGAAACGCAGCAGATTCCCGCAAAAAAAATAAAAGTCGATGAAATATGTTGTTTATCTAAAATCTTCATAGTGAAAATTATATAGCGTTCACGTTTTCGTCCACATAAAGGGTAGCTAAAGACTGCTTGATTTCAAACGATTTCCCGGAAATCAATGAACGGGATATGGTGCAGATGCTCACGTGCAGAAAACGTGATGAGAAAGGATAACCTTTTCCATGGCATTCTTGAAAACCTACACTATTGTTACCATATACGGTGTAAAGTTTCCTTTTGTAATTTTATCTCAATTTGGAATATTTCCAATATACTGTATTGACAAAAACTGGAGAGGATTACAAACTCAATTTCTATTGGTTGAAAATAACAGTCGATCCAGTTTCCCTCCAATAGTAGACATCAACATGGTGGCTGACTGACTACGGCGTGTTTTTTTTGTCGCGTTTCAATAAGGTTATATTGTATTCTGTCTCGTTTATTAAAATCAAAGAAGAAAGCCGAAATGTAGTCCAAGGGCAGACAAGCCGTTCTGAGTAACGAGCATATTGGAAGACTGCAACTTGGCTTAAGTTTGTACGTTCTACTGCACTTGAACATAAAATCAGAAGTTATCTTTCGGTCTCTAAAGCTTCATAGCACAGATATCCGATCGAAAGACGTGAATATGGAGGAAACGTGCAACGAAAGACAAGAAAATGAACTCCAAGCTATTCAAGCAATTTACATGGATGACTTTCAAGACCTGCGTGAGAAGGTGGGCAACTAGCTTTCTGGATCCAGAGCATTATTTTACGTCAAATTCATTTAAGCTAGACACAGTGTCGAGATTAAATGCATCGTAACCCATTCGGTCAATGAGATGTGATTACCATAACAATACTGTTCATGACCATCAGTTACTGAGACTTAAGCTGTGTTCAATGCAAATTTTTCGGCTTGTCATTTTATCAATCGAGACTTCTTCCGCAATTGCAAAGTATGAACATTCAAGTTTGATTATCCCGAAGTATTTTTCTTTACGGCAAGATATTGGTCAATTGCCTGCCACGTGCACCTTATTTGTCATTTTGCTTCATATACTCTAATGCATTTAACCTCTTTTGGCTGAATTGAGCAGTTTTGTTCAATTATAATTATTATTACTTAGTAGGGCAGCAAAAAACTTCCGTCTAGAAAAAATACAGAAAACGACCGTTTCCATGGTAATGGTCTGTACTTAGTTCTTATTAACCGAGCGGCAGGTCTGTATGGGAGAATCTTGACCAAGGTCGCCAGTACAGACCGAACGCAGTGAGGTCTGTTCCAGCGACCGAGGTCAAGATTCTCCCATACAGACCGACCTAGCTCGGTTAATAAGATGTTTATTATATGGCCAAACAAGAACAATTTAATTCGTTTAATGGAACTGGTTTGTACTAACTGACATTTTGCTTGCGAACGGCGATGAGCAGAACTGAATTCTGTCAAAGTTTGCTCGTCATCCTCTCTTTTGTCGTCATGCAGTTTGGCACTTCCATAAATAAATATTGGTAGAAGAAAATACTCAATATTTTTGCATGTTAGTTTGCATCATTTCACCGCAAAACATTACCCGTCTAGATGCCGGTCTAGATGGGAAAATCTAGACCGCGGTCAATATCGATTTTAGCCAATCAAATTCGTGAATTTTGTAGTTCCCAGTCCTCGTGAGACAGATCCATATAATAATCAGTATTATTAAAAACTGGATCATTGGATAATGCAATTCGAGAGTTTTGATTGGCTAAGCCATCATGGGTTATGAGCCATTCTACCATTATCTACAAACACGGCAAGCATATGCGTGATTTTCTGGGCCTTTTTATTTTTATTGTTACAGTAGTCTAGTTTTCTATATTTTGGGGGCATTTTTAATAAAACAGTTATTCCACTCGTGCTTGTTGGATATGAGATGATTATAGCCAACTTGGCGCTATGTGCCTCATTGGCTATCTATCATCTCATATCCAACGCACGCTCATGGAATAATTGTTAAATATCCTGACCAAAAACCATCCAATCAGAATACTCCATTTAGCCTGAGAATTGCTTGGCATATAAATAAACAATAGCCTTCATTTGGCGCGAAAATATGCTTGGATATTTGTCCGCGGACATTATCTGTTCTGAGAAGCGAACAGTTTTCCGAGAGCGAAGCTCGAGGAAAACTGTGAGCTTCGAGGAACAGATAATGTCCAAGGGCAAATATCTGAGCATATTTTTAAAGCCAAATTGAGGCTCTATCAAAGCCTCAGTAACTGTTAAAAAAAGAGCATCAGACATAATAGCCTGTCTGATCTTATTACTTTGTCATGATTTTGTTGACTTACTGTAACCATCCAAATTTATGTGCACTTGATTGCTTCAAGAGTTTTTGGCTGGGTGGAAAATTTTGAACTAGAAGTTATAACAATTTTAGCACAATTTTATTATTGACGTCAGGCTCTGTGAATACCGTTGAACAATTTCTTTTGAAAACTACGTTGTAGCCCATTACATGTAATCCAGGGTGAAAATTTCAAGAGGTCTAAACCGACATATTGTATATAATAATTTTCCATATACCTAGGTGATGCTTGGATATTTCCTATTATGGGAACTCCAGGAGTAACAGTTTACTTGATATACATATAGGAAACAACTATATAAGACCACAGAAGTTAGGAAGTTGGGGAGGTCTGTGACTTTCAGATTTCCTTACAAAATTCATCAAAATCTGCTCCTGTTGAGAAACAGTGAAATCACGTCTGGGAATTGCCTCACATAGAAATGACAACTGCATACAGTTTTGTTTGCCTTTTAGTGGAGATTTTGGCTTCCTTGGCTGAGTAATTTATCAAAAATGACTGTTTTTTCCTCAGCCCGATGACCCACCTAAAGTTTGTTTGAAACTGACACCTCTGCAAAGTGTTGTAGCTAAAGAAGTATATGCCAGAGTTGACTTGATTGTACAGTATAGCAAAGATTATCCTGATCGGTAAGTTATAAAGATTGGACAACTGTTCTTGGAATCATTTTTATGTTCGTCAAGTTGCAGCCAATTTTTGAGCTATAAAACAATGCGTAGAGTCTGCAAATAATTGTCTCAGGCCAAAAAATTTAGGGCCATTCAACCTTCAGGATTATTTAAATAATTTATTTTAGCGTCAGAATAAACTGAGGTGTGAAGCTCAAAAACAAACTCTTGAATGCAATCAGTAAGGTACAGAGGTCAATTGAGCTAGACATTACATGTAACTACAGTTCGTGCTAAAGCAGAAACAGTCATTTTTTGTCAGATTGCTTGTCTTCTTTGCATGTGAAAATTCTGGAAAATAGAATAATGATACATGTAATTGTGGTACATCACTGTTAAAGTGCTGTAGCACTAACTGGGGACACCTGACAGAAACCAAATCCAATCAACTTTAATAAATTAAATAATAATTATTAGCCTAAGGATAGTACATGCACTCTCATTGGTCAATACATGTAGCTGTGTTTAGATGGAACTGTAAACACGGCTATGACATCATACGAATTTTGATTGGTTTTGTGTTGCATTTTGATTGGCTGAAAGGAAATATGAGCATGTATCAAGAAAAGCTGTTTCAATCAAGGAGTAAAAAAAAACCCAGCATTTTCCTTCATTTGTCGAATTATTTTTGAGAAATATTTTGTAAAAGCAAAAGAGGACTTTTTCCGTGTTTATTATAAGTTTAAGCTCTTAACTGGGGTTAATGAGCCCTAAGGGAGTACTATTTATTCCTCACTTGTCCCTAGTGTACTCTACTCTCCTCACCCTCGCAATCAAGGCTTGTCCCGTAGTCAAAAGCTCATTGTTTAGGTCAAAGTACTTTCACTTTTACAGTGTTAAAGCGGTTGCCAAAGCTTCCAGTAGTTTTCCACAACATCACGCGATTCTCACCTGTTTCACCTTATGTAAATCCCCCATACCATTAGTCAGCCACATTTCAGCTTTGCTCTTCAAGCAAGTACCTTGAGTTGCACTCTTTAGGGTTGTTGCCCCGGGCCGGGCTTTTCTGCAAAGAATAATTAGTTTAACAAAGGGCATCACTAACTCTCGCTGGCACATTAAACTCAACGGGGAATTCCGCAAGGACATTTCAATGTGGTTAACCTTCCTTACCCATTGGAATGGAGTAAGTCTTTTCTTAGGGGGTGACGTTCTCTCCTCGCCTGACCTCCAATTATTTACGGACGCCTCTGGGTCCCATGGGTATGATGGTTATCTCAATGGGGAATGGTTTCAGGCTCCTTGGCTCCCTCAACATCTCCTTAACCCCACCATGGGTATCAGCATTGACTGGCAGGAACTGTTTGCCATTTACATCGCCTGCTACCTCTGGGCCCCTTCGTGGTCAGGCAAACATATTTGTATGTGGTGCGACAACCTGCCAGTTGTCTCCATCATCAACTCCAAACGCTCCAAGTCCCCTAGGATCATGGACCTCGTACGGGCCATTACGATTCTTACCTTAGAACACAACTTTTCCTTCACCGCTAGACATATCCCTGGGCTAGATAATTCAATAGCTGATTCTTTGTCCCGTTTTCAGATGGACCGCTTCCGCCACCTGGCTCCCAATGCCTCACCCTTCCCCTGCGCCATCCCTCTATCAGCGACGTCCATTTAACAGCCTCCGTTTCCCACTACCTTGGTGCATCCCTTGCTCCAGCTACTAAACGTTCTTATAGTGTCGGTCAAAACCATTTCATTTCCTTTTGCCTATGCACGGGTTAATTAGCCCCTCTACGCCCCTTCTCCCCGCATCTGAAATTACTCTGATTTATTTTGTCTCCCATTTAGCCAAAACAGTTTCCTACAATACCATTAAGCTTTACCTGTTTGCCGTTCAAGACCTCCATAGGCTACACAACTTTGCCTTAAAACTCCCAAAAATGTTTCGACTCCAGAAGGTCCTTAATGGGATCAAACGTTCCCAAATCCCCGTTAAATTAGATCGTTATCCAATTACAATCCAAATCCTGCAGTCTATTTTCAACTTTTACCGACCAGACTTGACTTTTGACCTCAATCACATTATGCTCTGGGCAGCCTTCACCTTAGCCTTTTTCGGTTTTTTACGTTCAAGCGAATTTACCTGTAATGACCACGTCTTCGACCCCGCAACTCACCTCTGCTTTAAGGATGTCACCTTTATCCCTCACGTTGAATCTCCCGACTACATGCTAGTCACGATTAAACGGTCGAAAACAGATCCCTTCCGCAATGGTTGCACCCTAACCCTAGCAAGGTCCACTACCTCCATCTGTGCCGTTATGGCTATGAAAGACTACGTGTTCCAATGCCAACCATCATCAGCAGGCCCCCTGTTCACCTTCACCAGTGGCAAGTGGCTCACCCGAACTTCTCTTACTCATGCACTCCGTGATGTCCTGCAGCAATGCGGCATACAACCTCAACACTATTTCTCACATAGCTTCCGTATTGGTGCTGCGACTACTGCAGCTGCTGCAGGGATTCCTGCCTGGTTAATCAAGGTATTGGGTCGTTGGTCTTCTGACTGCTATGAACGTTACATAAGAACTCCTCAAGAGACACTGCTGGCTATCCCTAAACAACTGACAATGAACTGAAGTAATAATAATTATTGTAGGTTAGACCCTTCTTTGTTGTCTCCCTGATGACCAGTATCATGACAACTAGCTACTGTTCATTATGGCTATGCATGCCTATATCGTATCCTATTTCTTCTACATGTGGCAGTTGGTATTCCAGCCAACGTCCACCCAATTTACTGTGGGGTGATTGTGTTCCCCCATTCTTGACCAGAATATTTTTGGCTCACACAATCGTGGCAGGGAAGTGCACCCTGGGCTGCACTTTACCCCACAGTAGGTGGGACAGCCCTCCTTGGCAATAGGTCCGGATTGCTTACTCCAAGATGGTACAACTCACCATCTGACCTATTCTCCTTCCAGAAGGGCACCCCTCTTCTGGTCCACCCTATGTTACATTCTAACGTAGGGTTGCCTCTAGAGACACCGCTACTCTAGGGGGTCCTCCTAGGGACACCGCTACCCTAGGGGGCATAGGCTCTGCCTTCCCTGCCACCCAAATTCCGCCAAAAGATAGTGATTAACATAATAATTATATTTTTAAAAAAAAAAAATTATAATAATAATAAATAGATAAAAGGAGATTCTGTGTTCCTCCTTTTCTAGTTTCACAAGCCTTGCAGAGGGTGGGGGGAGGAGTAATCATCATTACCCTCGGTTGCCCATGCCCTTCTCCTGGGCATGCGAATATCCCCCGCGGCTTTCCCCCCTTTTTATGTCACTGACCCTTAGGGACTCATTAATTATAAGTTTAAGCTCTTAACTGGGGTTAATGAGCCCTAAGGGAGTACTATTTATTCCTCACTTGTCCCTAGTGTACTCTACTCTCCTCACCCTCGCAATCAAGGCTTGTCCCGTAGTCAAAAGCTCATTGTTTAGGTCAAAGTACTTTCACTTTTACAGTGTTAAAGCGGTTGCCAAAGCTTCCAGTAGTTTTCCACAACATCACGCGATTCTCACCTGTTTCACCTTATGTAAATCCCCCATACCATTAGTCAGCCACATTTCAGCTTTGCTCTTCAAGCAAGTACCTTGAGTTGCACTCTTTAAGATCGCATTTTTCCCACCCTCCCACCCAACTGGAAGCTTTGTCTCCTTTAATTGCCATGGCTGCTTTGTCATGCAAATTCTTTCATTATACTATTCTCATCTATTTTATTTTAGTTTGGGTATTTTGTCTCATCGTTCGTTATGGACATTATATTATTCCGCATGTTACCACCGCTCACTTACAAAAAAAAAAAAAAAAAAAAGGTTAATTCAGAAAACTCAACACTAGGTGGGTCCTTTTACTTTCTTACTTACTTATTGGTGGCAGGGGAGTGCACCCTGGGCTGCACTTTACCCCACAGTAGGTGGGACAGCCCTCCTTGGCAATAGGTCCGGATTGCTTACTCCAAGATGGTACAACTCACCATCTGACCTATTCTCCTTCCAGAAGGGCACCCCTCTTCTGGTCCACCCTATGTTACATTCTAACGTAGGGTTGCCTCTAGAGACACCGCTACTCTAGGGGGTCCTCCTAGGGACACCGCTACCCTAGGGGGCATAGGCTCTGCCTTCCCTGCCACCCAAATTCCGCCAAAAGATAGTGATTAACATAATAATTATATTTTAAAAAAAAAAAATTATAATAATAATAAATAGATAAAAGGAGATTCTGTGTTCCTCCTTTTCTAGTTTCACAAGCCTTGCAGAGGGTGGGGGGAGGAGTAATCATCATTACCCTCGGTTGCCCATGCCCTTCTCCTGGGCATGCGAATATCCCCCGCGGCTTTCCCCCCTTTTTATGTCACTGACCCTTAGGGACTCATTAATTATAAGTTTAAGCTCTTAACTGGGGTTAATGAGCCCTAAGGGAGTACTATTTATTCCTCACTTGTCCCTAGTGTACTCTACTCTCCTCACCCTCGCAATCAAGGCTTGTCCCGTAGTCAAAAGCTCATTGTTTAGGTCAAAGTACTTTCACTTTTACAGTGTTAAAGCGGTTGCCAAAGCTTCCAGTAGTTTTCCACAACATCACGCGATTCTCACCTGTTTCACCTTATGTAAATCCCCCATACCATTAGTCAGCCACATTTCAGCTTTGCTCTTCAAGCAAGTACCTTGAGTTGCACTCTTTAAGATCGCATTTTTCCCACCCTCCCACCCAACTGGAAGCTTTGTCTCCTTTAATTGCCATGGCTGCTTTGTCATGCAAATTCTTTCATTATACTATTCTCATCTATTTTATTTTAGTTTGGGTATTTTGTCTCATCGTTCGTTATGGACATTATATTATTCCGCATGTTACCACCGCTCACTTACAAAAAAAAAAAAAAAAAAAAAGTTTAATTCAGAAAACTCAACACTAGGTGGGTCCTTTTACTTTCTTACTTACTTATTGGTGGCAGGGGAGTGCACCCTGGGCTGCACTTTACCCCACAGTAGGTGGGACAGCCCTCCTTGGCAATAGGTCCGGATTGCTTACTCCAAGATGGTACAACTCACCATCTGACCTATTCTCCTTCCAGAAGGGCACCCCTCTTCTGGTCCACCCTATGTTACATTCTAACGTAGGGTTGCCTCTAGAGACACCGCTACTCTAGGGGGTCCTCCTAGGGACACCGCTACCCTAGGGGGCATAGGCTCTGCCTTCCCTGCCACCCAAATTCCGCCAAAAGATAGTGATTAACATAATAATTATATTTTTAAAAAAAAAAATTATAATAATAATAAATAGATAAAAGGAGATTCTGTGTTCCTCCTTTTCTAGTTTCACAAGCCTTGCAGAGGGTGGGGGGAGGAGTAATCATCATTACCCTCGGTTGCCCATGCCCTTCTCCTGGGCATGCGAATATCCCCCGCGGCTTTCCCCCCCTTTTTATGTCACTGACCCTTAGGGACTCATTAATTATAAGTTTAAGCTCTTAACTGGGGTTAATGAGCCCTAAGGGAGTACTATTTATTCCTCACTTGTCCCTAGTGTACTCTACTCTCCTCACCCTCGCAATCAAGGCTTGTCCCATAGTCAAAAGCTCATTGTTTAGGTCAAAGTACTTTCACTTTTACAGTGTTAAAGCGGTTGCCAAAGCTTCCAGTAGTTTTCCACAACATCACGCGATTCTCACCTGTTTCACCTTATGTAAATCCCCCATACCATTAGTCAGCCACATTTCAGCTTTGCTCTTCAAGCAAGTACCTTGAGTTGCACTCTTTAAGATCGCATTTTTCCCACCCTCCCACCCAACTGGAAGCTTTGTCTCCTTTAATTGCCATGGCTGCTTTGTCATGCAAATTCTTTCATTATACTATTCTCATCTATTTTATTTTAGTTTGGGTATTTTGTCTCATCGTTCGTTATGGACATTATATTATTCCGCATGTTACCACCGCTCACTTACAAACAAAAAAAAAAAAAAAAGGTTAATTCAGAAAACTCAACACTAGGTGGGTCCTTTTACTTTCTTACTTACTTATTGGTGGCAGGGGAGTGCACCCTGGGCTGCACTTTACCCCACAGTAGGTGGGACAGCCCTCCTTGGCAATAGGTCCGGATTGCTTACTCCAAGATGGTACAACTCACCATCTGACCTATTCTCCTTCCAGAAGGGCACCCCTCTTCTGGTCCACCCTATGTTACATTCTAACGTAGGGTTGCCTCTAGAGACACCGCTACTCTAGGGGGTCCTCCTAGGGACACCGCTACCCTAGGGGGCATAGGCTCTGCCTTCCCTGCCACCCAAATTCCGCCAAAAGATAGTGATTAACATAATAATTATATTTTAAAAAAAAAAAAATTATAATAATAATAAATAGATAAAAGGAGATTCTGTGTTCCTCCTTTTCTAGTTTCACAAGCCTTGCAGAGGGTGGGGGGAGGAGTAATCATCATTACCCTCGGTTGCCCATGCCCTTCTCCTGGGCATGCGAATATCCCCCGCGGCTTTCCCCCCCTTTTTATGTCACTGACCCTTAGGGACTCATTAATTATAAGTTTAAGCTCTTAACTGGGGTTAATGAGCCCTAAGGGAGTACTATTTATTCCTCACTTGTCCCTAGTGTACTCTACTCTCCTCACCCTCGCAATCAAGGCTTGTCCCATAGTCAAAAGCTCATTGTTTAGGTCAAAGTACTTTCACTTTTACAGTGTTAAAGCGGTTGCCAAAGCTTCCAGTAGTTTTCCACAACATCACGCGATTCTCACCTGTTTCACCTTATGTAAATCCCCCATACCATTAGTCAGCCACATTTCAGCTTTGCTCTTCAAGCAAGTACCTTGAGTTGCACTCTTTAAGATCGCATTTTTCCCACCCTCCCACCCAACTGGAAGCTTTGTCTCCTTTAATTGCCATGGCTGCTTTGTCATGCAAATTCTTTCATTATACTATTCTCATCTATTTTATTTTAGTTTGGGTATTTTGTCTCATCGTTCGTTATGGACATTATATTATTCCGCATGTTACCACCGCTCACTTACAAACAAAAAAAAAAAAAAAAAAGGTTAATTCAGAAAACTCAACACTAGGTGGGTCCTTTTACTTTCTTACTTACTTATTGGTGGCAGGGGAGTGCACCCTGGGCTGCACTTTACCCCACAGTAGGTGGGACAGCCCTCCTTGGCAATAGGTCCGGATTGCTTACTCCAAGATGGTACAACTCACCATCTGACCTATTCTCCTTCCAGAAGGGCACCCCTCTTCTGGTCCACCCTATGTTACATTCTAACGTAGGGTTGCCTCTAGAGACACCGCTACTCTAGGGGGTCCTCCTAGGGACACCGCTACCCTAGGGGGCATAGGCTCTGCCTTCCCTGCCACCCAAATTCCGCCAAAAGATAGTGATTAACATAATAATTATATTTAAAAAAAAAAAAAATTATAATAATAATAAATAGATAAAAGGAGATTCTGTGTTCCTCCTTTTCTAGTTTCACAAGCCTTGCAGAGGGTGGGGGGAGGAGTAATCATCATTATCCTTGGTTGCCCATGCCCTTCTCCTGGGCATGCGAATATCCCCCGCGGCTTTCCCCCCTTTTTATGTCACTGACCCTTAGGGACTCATTAACATGCACTTAGCCTCATCTAAACACTCAAGGGAGTTGGGCGAATTCTCAACACTTGTGCAAATTATTTTGTTGACTTAATTAAGTACTATAATCATCCAAATCTGTGTGCACTTGATCTGTTGTGATTCAAATTGGTTCAACTCGCCCTCATGTTTAGATGAGGCTTTGTTAACATGGAAAAAGTCCTCTATTGCTTAAATATCAAATGGTACATGTATGTAGGTTGGTTTTTGAGAAGAGGGGAAAACAGGAGTACCCAGAGAAAAACCTCTCGAAGCAGGGTAGAGAACCTACAAACTCAACCCACACATGATGCAGCATCTGGGAATTGCATGAACCCAGGACACATTGGTGGGAAGTTTTGCAGTGCTTTTGTAACTGTTCCATGTCTGCTTCACTAATGTTACAAAATATCAAGATGTCATTAATTATTTTATTGCTTGTCTTTGGGTGGTGATTCAGTAAGGAAACAAAAAACCCAAAGGTCAGGTACTTTCATGTAAGGTACGCCGACAATAACTTGATCTCCTTACAATATTACCTTTTCATGAACCATTCCGTTCATGAGAAAGAAGGGTTTGATCACATACTGTATAAGACCAAAGAGAGTAGATTTTGCTTATTGAACCAAAAGCAAATAGACTACAGTAAAAAGGTTCACCTTAAAAGAAGTTAGGGTTTTGCCTTAAGTTCAACCTTCCCTGTTATGCATACAGTGTATTACCTACTTGTTGAGTATTTTTTCTTTTTTTTTTTTTTGTAACACCATAAGAAGTCCAAAGCTGTCATTGTGCAATGCATCAGGGATCTCAAATGAAGATTTGAGTGAATTACAGAAACAGCTGCAGGAAATGGCAGCTGACCTGGTTGGTGAGGTGAGGTGTACACTGTATATGAAAATGTTGTTTAAATTCAAAATAAGTGCAAACTGTATGTAATTCCCCAAGAACGTGCTTGACTCAGGTTTCTTGTTCTGTCTGTTGCGGTGATGAATGCTAATAGGTAAATTAAATGTTCATTGCTTCCATTGTTTTTTTTTTTTATTTTTTAATTTAACTTTTCCAGGTGATGGTTCTTAACCTTGCACATCATGTGCAAACATGCCTCCACAAGCACAACAAGCCGCAGCTGTCATTTTATGACAACATGATGGTGAACAAGAAAAAGGAAGAGGAAAGGTTGGAGGCTGCTGAACGAGAAAAGCGGCTACTAGAAATTGAAGCCAACAAAGAAAGAGAGGAAAACGAGGTTTGTATAGATTTCTTTTAACCTATTCACCCCTAAAGCAGCCAAGATTGACAAATAAAATCGCGTGGCATTAGACAGAGTAAAATTAGCCTGCGGTGCAGGTGCCTTGTTGGGCCGGTCGAGTTCGCTTGTTGGGGCGATCGAGTTCGCGTTACAATCTTGCGACCGCCATTTTGTAGACCGCGTCACTGCATGAAAAATTCAAGATGGCGGGTGAACTTTTTACGATGTTAGCGCTCGCTCGAAGAAATCTCGCCTGCTCTGCAGGCTAGAGTAAAATCTGCAAGTATCACTCTCAAGAGGGAGAGTGTTAAAGTGGGCATAGTTCTTGAGTGAACCAACAGTACATAATAATCCATTGACCCCTGAAGAGGCACCCATTGACGAGTAAAAATAAATCGTCTGTTGTTAGACAGAGTAAAATTTGTAAGTGTTGCTCTCAGGAGTGTAAGGGTTAAAGGGGACATAGTTCTTGAGAGGACCTAGATGTTGTTAAACCACTTATCCCTAAAGCAGCTTAGATTGAACAGTAGAACTTTCTGGTGTTAGGGAGAGCAATATATGTCACTCTCAGGAGAGAATGCTTTGTGTCGAGTTAATCAACCTCAGTCTGCATATACACGTAAATGTACGACTGCTTCGTAGCTCCTACAGTAAAACGGACTTTTGAGAGTTAAAATTCGGTCTGCGTGACTGTCAGTCAGAAACGTAGGAAGAATTCCTGGCACCTGTCATGCTACCAATCCATTAAAACAGACGTCTACAAGATATTGCCACTCTCATGTACAAGGTCAAAAACAATCTTGTGCTAGGCTACATGTACTTGTCTCAACTATTTGAAACCGAGAACTCTAAATATTGCCTCAGAAACTGTGATTTTGAATTACCCCGTTTTACATGTAGCACCGTGTGTTGTGGAAAACATACAATAAGATACAGTATCAAGGCCCATATATCTGGTCAAAACTTAGCAAGAAATTGTTAAGGAATGTTGCCGACTCTCACGACATTAAATACAAGAACACGAAAAGTTGACCTCTCAGATGTCATTAACAACAGCAGCAGTTGCTGCAGATTTTGTAAATCGTAACTAGGATCGTCTTATTTTATTTTATTGATGCTCATCATGACAAATTTTGTAAATAGTATATTAATACTTTTTGTTTTAAAATTTAGCCATTGTATTTAGTTGTTAGTTAAATCTAGTTACATCAACATAATAATAAAGTTTTCATTCGTTCATTCATTCATTCACTGATAGTGTATGTTATCATTTGGACCAGAAACGAGAAATAGAAGAGGAACTCCAAAGAAGAGAGGAAGCCATGAAAGAAAGTAGAAGACGCAGAATGGTTGTAATTTCAGTAAGTAAGGAGTTAACAATATTAACCAATCTTGTGAATTGGGTCAAGCCATGTTCTTTTCAACTAACAGTTTTAAATGGACTACAGGTCGTTGTGCCCACGTGACAGATGATTGACATGATTGGTTTACAGTGATTTTCAATTAATTCGGGGTCTCGGTTTTGGAAAACGAATTCTGGCCCAATGTATATTAATTTTGATTTTTGACAGGAAAAGAATTCTAAGACAGATCCTTCAACGCAGAGTGCAAACACAAAAGATACGGAGCTTAGCCCAGCAAAGGAAATACCCTCGCCACTTCAGAAGAAATCACCAGGCAATTCACATTTCCAACCAACATCCTCACCTAAGAAAATGGATAAGACAAATTTACCTCCAACAAGAAGTATCTTAAGACGGCGGAGGAGTTCAGAGAGCATAGGAGAAGTGGCATTTACTGGAACAACAGAGATAATGTTTAACTCTAAGGGAGAACACGTAGTGCACTGTGGAAAATGCCTCGGTAAGTGCAATAGTTGGGTGTATATGGCAGCAAAGACTAGGACAGTGGCAAAGCAAATGACGCTTACAGTTATAGGAGTGATGAATTTAAATTGTAGTGATTATGATGACGCATATGATGATTATGTTGACGACAGTGATGACGCCAACGACAATGATGACGACGATGATGATGATGATGATGATGATGATGATGATGATGATGATGAAAGCGGGGAGAGAACTTACAGTAGTACTGTAAGTTCTTTCCGCGCTTTCTCCGTTTCTCCGTAGTAGTAGTAGTAGTAGTAGTAGTAGTAGTAGTAGTAGTAGTAGTAGTAGTAGTAGTAGTAGTAGTAGTAGTAGTAGTAGTAGTAGTAGTGGTAGTAGTAGCGGTAGCGGTAGCTGTAGCGGTAGTGGTAGTGGTAGTGGTGGTAGTGGTAGCAGTAGCGGTAGAGGTAGTGGTAGTGGTAGTGGTAGTGGTAGTGGTAGTGGTAGCGGTAGCGGTAGTGGTAGCGGTAGTGGTAGTGGTAGTGGTAGTGGTAGTGGTAGTAGTAGTAGTAGTAGTGGTAGTAGTTTCTTTAGTACTGTAAGTTCTTTCCCCGCTTTCTCCGTTGTCTCCGTTTAACTTTTGACAGGTTAGGGCACTTAATTTTGCGAGCACTCGCCATTCGGGCGAGTGACCCTCAAAATGCACTCGTCCGGCCCAGTTTTCACTCGCCCAAGAGTTTACCCTCCCGCCCCCCAATCTCTCCAACCAATTTACTTTAACCACGGTCGGCCTACTTGCCATTTCGTAGAAAACTTCCTGGTCCTTGTCTTCTCGTATTCCTTCTTATCACGGGCAGCTTTCGGGGGTTTTTCGTTATTTTTCTCGTCGACAACTTTAGAGACTCCGGAAATATATTTCCACATTTTGGCCGCGATCAGTTTCCTCCATTTTTAAACTTACCGGGAGAACAATTCGCTTGCAACATGGCACGAGGCAGACCGAGGTTTATTACTTCAATGAAAAATTATATTTTAAGACCTTAAATCCCTTTGGATGGCACACTGGTTGACTCGTCAACTACCGCATCAAACAGCACAAAGAGAAGGTGACGTGTCTGATTGGAGAACCCAACATCGGAAAAACCAGCCTGTTCACAGCAATAACACGAGTCATTCCATCAAGGTACATTGCAATGATAACGAAACAAAAGGCTTTTAATAAGAGTTTGGTGGATGAAAACACCCAGGTCATTTTTCTAGACGAAGTTCACTCGGAATTGATGGATCCAGATGACTTGAAGATGTTAACCCAAGGTGGCATCACGGCACATGACAGAAAGTACAAGACGTCAAGCCTTGCTGTAATAAGATGTCCAATGTTCGTACCGTAACGTGCCAGAACGACATGGATTTTGGCGTTGAACACAACGTCGCAATGAACGAAAAAATTCTTTTTTAAAACCCTTAGATCACCTCGTGTAGCAGGAGTGCAAGAGTTCTTATGGTCCAATGCAGTGGATTCTATTGTATGGGCGTGTGAAATCGCACAGACTCCAGAAGAAGAGCTCCTCCATCGATGCCGGGAGCCAACTCACAGCCAGATGAATTTGATGAAAAGGAGAGGGGAAGAATAAAAAGCATTTGAGCTGGAAGAAAGTGATAGCTAGAAGGAGGACAGTGCACACGAAGAACAGGACATAACACACAAGACGCTGACGTCGAGGAGCAGAGTGAAGAAAGTGAAACTACATCGACCGCTTCCGACAATTGGGAGAGGCATCTTTAGAAGACATCGGAACTCCGAAATTGCCAGCCATTCAACAATCTAAAAGAGAGGCAGCTGGGACTCATTGCCGCTGGAGTCAGGCGTGCCGGCTAGGAGAGAGAAAATGAAGCACAACAAGCCAGAGAGCGCATACTGCTTGAGATGAGACAACACTGCTCCGGATGATCCGAGAAGAAGATGAATGCTCATTTACTAGAGAATGTGGAGGGCCCGTTCCATTCGAGAATTGAGCGTGCAAGTGACTAATACAGAAAGAAAGAGGAAGAACAGAGGAATTTGCACGATAAAGTGTCGAAGTACTTTGAGAATGCATGGGTGTGGGAATGGAGAAAGAACTTGGGCAGCTTCAAGAGCAAGAGGAGACGGCAACGGATTTGGATGTAAAACGCGCTTTACATTACGTGATTGGGGTCGCCGTGGAAGCGCTCAAGTTGAACTTTAAGAGGACGAATTACCCGCGCTAGCAAGACTTGTCATTAGTGGATTTCCCGTGACCAAGCTGAACGAGTTACAAGCGTGTGGGCACGTTTGCCACACCCGTTTTATGAGCCAGAAAATGAATACGATGACGACGAAGATATTTTCATCACACCTTCAACACAGACACCTCGTCCGAGCCAACCACTTCCGCGTGTTCAGAAACGCATTCAAGAGAACGCTCATCGCAGACAAATACGCCAGTACCGAAGAAGGGTAGAATTACAAACATGTTTCAACCAAGCCAACAGTGACACTCGAGATTCTTTTGTTTAAGTACAAGACATGAAATCGATTTTAGAAATCGAATTTCTTTGGCAACTTTTTGCAATACTTGTCTTTAGAGCGAGAAGGCCACAATCAATCAATTGTACATCAATTTTGAAATGAGAAAATAAAAGAGTGTATGCAATTTCTGGAGTTTTTGTTTATACGCCTTGATCTTCTCAGTTCACGTAATGATTGCCAAGATGTTGCTCAATTTACTTTCTAAACCGAAAGCGGAGAAAATCGTTTGCTGCAGTTTATTTAAGTATTGAAATGAAAATGTCATTTCTACACTATTTAAACTCTATGGTTGACCAAAAATTAGCTGTGATTCTACCATCATTACAACTTACCTTTTTTTCTATGGATTATATTTCGAACTAAATTTCCTGGTTGCACGATTTAAAAGAGAGTTCGGTTTTCGTCCCTTTTGAAAACGAAAATCTGGATCTCTAAGAACAGCTGTCCAATTT
The DNA here is from genome assembly GCF_036669925.1 of Montipora capricornis. NCBI lineage: Eukaryota > Metazoa > Cnidaria > Anthozoa > Scleractinia > Acroporidae > Montipora > Montipora capricornis. The sequence continues at coordinate 2,188,512 of NC_090887.1, forward strand.
CCGAACCTATGGCGATCAAGCCCCATCTTCAGATATTATTCCTCTTCAGGAGTGAATAGTAGAATTTTCCTTCCTCTGGAAGAATCGGGCGTTTTCGAAGCCTGATTCTGGCTTTTGAACTTGGTGGGCGTGATGAAAATGTTGTCTTCTTCGGGGGTCGACGCGTTCGTTATTTTCAGGCGAGGACGAGGATTTGTCTGAAAGTCTTGATCGTACATGTAGATCCATTTCTAACTCGGAGCCCATCTCGCCATAAATCGATTCCAAATGTTCGTGCGCCTTGGTCGCCACCTCTCGGGATCTTTGCTTTTGATAATGCACTCTTGCCACAACAGAACTATGCTTCTGATCCTCGGAGATCGTGCCCTGTGCTTTACTACTAAGGACGCGTTCGATTGACCTATTCCGGAAAGGAATACATGGAATAGAAGTTAGAAATCCTTCGTTTTTGCGAAGATTTAAATTAAAATTGTCACACATATGCTAAAATGCTATTTTAAACAAAGCTTTATTATCCTTGTTGCTTCAAAACGCTACGCATTGTGTTTAAATCATCACTCCACGTATTCTTATTCCGGACTAGCGTCAATCGAACGCACCCTAAGTTTCTTGGAGCTGGCAGTCTCCACTATATGTCGGTAACGAGTAAGGTGAACGTATTTTCCGATCGTGTCAAACACCAATTTGCTCATCATCTCGCCAAGTTTGTTGTGTTGGCCGCCATTTCTTGTGACTAAGATGTGGTCACTCGTTGGTTTTTGGTTAGGGTGGATGTGGTCGATGTTGCCATCTAACACCTGCATGCTTGTGTCGGTGAGGAAAAGAGAGTCAAAGCCATACTTTCCTCCTGTTTTAAACATTTTCTGATCAACAAATCCACCGTTGTTCTTTCCTGAGCGTACCATTTCAACTGTTACCGGTAAATACTAGTAGGTCATTGGGCGTGAGCCTTTAACCTTGATTAACAGAGGACAACTCCAGTGGAGATACTGTACCCGGTTTATCCTTGCATGCAAGCTTTGAGACGTTCTCGTAGCGTGACAAGTAGCGCATAACAACCTCCAGAAGCTCTTTTAGTGTTGCCCAATGTCCCCTGGATTCTAAGGTGTCGATGTCGGGTTCATTTGTCCATTGCAACCGCATCATTTTTGAAACTGTTTTACGGACTTTTTTTAGATACGTTTCTGCAGACGACAAACCCCTCAACACAACCTCAGATGGCCCCGTTTACTTTTCTGAAATCCATAAGTTCCGCAATGGCGTTGAATCTGGAAATAAACGTTTACTTACCTCGACTTCTAATTTGAATCATTTTTCTTGGCGGTTTGCGGACCAATTAGTTGGGATTTTTGCGTTACCTGCCTCAACTTGCCTATTTTAGAATCCTTCTCTTTCTTTCCGACATCGAAAACTAAAAAAAAAAGAAACAATAAATCTTAGACACCTTGCTAATTGTTCAGAATAAAACTGTCTATCATTAACGCGAAATGTTGGGTTGATTCAAATTCCCCCGTGCCTGCCTAAACACGCCTAGATAGCTACTCACAAAAAGACCAGATAATATTGCGGTACATAGCGTGTGCCCATACATAACGTACCTACCTTTAAAGATGGCGGAGATCGATCAAAACAACCAAGCTTTAGTAATCTTTTTATTTTTCAAGGTAGGTAATTTAGGGTAGTCCATTTTGGTAGTCCACTTAGCAGTCCATTTAGGTAGTCCATTTCGGTAGTCCATCGTTGGTAGTCCATCGTTGGTAGTCCATGGACTGGGGGTCAGCGAAATGTACCGACCCCTCTGCAAGTCATAACGCTAACTGTTTGCAAAAAGGTTCTTTCAAGGATATGGATATAATAACTGTGTCTGTCTTTATTGCCCCTATGTATCTAAAAACTTGTGATTTTGAAGTTGAGGAGAATGGTCGGGGGACACGATGAAACACTTATCAAAAACCATTGTGCATCTTATTTTACACCCTACAGAAAATGTGTTGCTCTACTTTTTGCTCATGCACAGGTCAAGGTTCATCTGGGGCACGTGTCTGCAATGCTATGGATGTGACTCTTGGTGAGCTGGTTGTGGTTTATGAATGGAGTTTGTCTTCGCAACAAAGTGGAAGTGGAGCGAAGCATACGCTATTCACCAATGACAATCAACAGCAGGACTTGCATGGGAGACTTGTTAAACAGGTAAACAGATTCATTTGCATTGAAATTGAAGACATTTAGGCTAACTTAAAAACCAAAATTGTACAAGACTGTGGCTAATTATACGTGCATGTGCCTCTTTGTTGTTGTTGTTGTTTTTTTTTTTTGGGGGGGGGGGGTTCCTTTGGCTCTTTAATTTGTGTGTTGTTCTCCCCCTAATTTAGTACGTTGCTGTGCTCCACTGTTTGTTCCATCCCACCCCACCCCTCCACGAATTAATGTTGGTAGTTCAGGATACTCTTGTGTTTGGCAATGGTTTTGCAATCGAAATGAGGTGGTCTCAAGTGACTCCTTTATTTCCGATTGCGGTTGTTTGCTCATAAAATGCTTCCAAGTGGAACTATTTGCAAACTCGTGTAGCCACAATGTCAAGGATGGCGATAGCCTCCTTAGAAGCCGTTTTGGGATGTCACAAGGAAAACATTGTTTGACATCGCAAAAACCGCCGTGAGGGAGGCAAGGATGGAAACGCATTAATTGTAACACTTTTCTTTACTTTAAAGGTGTACAGTATTGAACAAGAGATCGTGTCCCTCGTCAACCGCGTCAGTCACCCCAATTTAACCCACTATTTGGCTGTGAATGTCCAGGAATCAACACCGTCAGTTAAAATCCAGGTAACGGTTAATGGGACCAATTTGAATGCTGAGTGTTACATGTAACGCAACGTAACGTAACGCAATAACCTATTTTGCTAATGGTAAGCTCTCAGTCCCTTGTGGATTATTCCCGTATTTTGTGAGGGCAAACGGACAAAATTGTAATTTCCAATGAACTGCCAAAAGTAGCCTTTAGCGCCCATGAATGACTGGGATTAGCCACGATTGACTAGAAGCTTATCAAAAGAAAAGAATGCTATTTATAGTTTTCATGTGGTGAAAAGGAAAGTTGAGAAACAATTGGCTTATCTTAATTGAATACAAGCTTATCAAAAGAAAAGTATGCTATTTATAGTTTTCATGTGGTGAAAAGAAAAGTTGGGAAACAATTGGCTTATCGTAATTGTAGAGAGACAAAAACTGAAATTAAAATAACATGTGCTGCACTCGTAACGCTAGTAAGAGAGTATTTCGAAACCAGCTACAATCTCGTGAGAGCTCTAGACATGTAATAAAAACATAGAGAGAGGCCGACCGGAGCCGAAAGCAACCATAAGGCTCCTTCTTCATTAGCTTCTACCGTAACTTACGGCAGGGGTGGGTACTACTTCAATCCCGTTGCGTGCACAACTTGTCTCCAGTAATACTGGTACTCAAATGTCCAAAACTAATTCTTTGAAAATCGGTACTCAAAGATTTTCTGTCTACAATATTAACCTCGCCACTAAAAGAAAACATGTTTTACCATTCTTACCTCAAAATTTTCAGATTTTCATCTGCCAGGCAATATGTAAGAAGTTATCCAAAGTACATGTAACAGTAATTTGAACCAACGACCGTGATGTGAGAGGCATGGGTCCATTCCCAAGTTTACGTCACAAAGTGCTTTGCAATCCTGTTTTCAAAGGTTGCAAAGCAGTTCGTGACGTAAAATCGAAAATAGACCCATGCTTCTTACATCACGGTCGTGGGTCCAAATTACTGCTAGTTTTGATAACTTTGCGCGTCTTGCCCGGCAGGTAAATAGTGAATTTTTGAGGTAAGAATGGTAAAACATGTTTGTTTATGGTGGGGA
>NC_090887.1:2197393-2214893 GCF_036669925.1 Montipora capricornis
GTTTCGTTGATTGTATTTTGTTTGTCCTGAAAAGTCCTCTTTGGGGAGATTAAGATGGCTTAAACCAGTTTCAACATTTGAAAAGAAAAATTCTTATTAGAAGGATTGCTGAAAAAGATTCGGTCATTTTTGTGACGTAACAAGTTACCGTGGCAACAGGAAAGCCCTGCAAAAACATCCCATATTTTGGCTTTAGCTGTTCATATCTCAAAAAACAAACTCGGTAACCCCCATTTTTTATTTCTAAAATGTAATCAGCATGCTCGAATGAAACTTTCTGCGAAGTTTTAACAAATTCTGTGGAGCGGATTAGAGCCTCCTTAACTTATTGAAAATTTAAGCTCTGAATCCGCCCCACATACTTTTTTTAACTTTGCAGAGAGTTTCATCTTGGCTTGCTAATCACTTTTGTACAGTAAAAAGTTGGGGTCACCGAGTTCGTTTTTCAGATATGAGCAACTAAAGCCAAAATATAGGCTGTTTTTGCAAGGCTTTCCTGTTTGCCATGGTAACTTGTTATGTCACAAAAATGACTGCAACTTGTTCAGCAATAATTGATGTTGCACACGGTACCACAACATTGCTGTAACGTGATAAAGTGTTGTAGTGTCAATCCTTCTAAGGACAAGGTCTCTTGAAAGTGTTGAAACTGGTTTAAGCCACCTTAAGCAAGGATCTTTTGTATGAATGGTGACACTTCTCCAAATTAACCAGTTAGAACATACGAAAAGCGCGACTCGCTTGTGTGATACACGCTAATTAAAGATTTCATCCACAGACTACAAAGTTTGTAGTCTGTAGCGCACAGTACTTTTGTATGCAGTTCTTAAGTTGTTTTCTTTCCTTTGGCAGTTGCTTGAAGATAGATGAAAGGAACCGAATGTCCGCCTCTCAGTTGCTGAGCCACTCCTTCATAACCTCTGTTATTACAGCCGGGTTATCAAACTGTGAGGAAGCAATTCATAATAACGGCATCGCTGCAACTGACCGGGCTTTGTCCCCGATCGATCAACCGGAACACGAGGAGCCGGTCCCAGACTTCTCCTTTTTCTCCGGTGTCCCGGGGAAGTCACGCGTAAAGTGTGAGTTCGAGCAGCTCCAGTTTCTTGGAAAAGGAGGGTTTGGCAATGTGATAAAGGTGTGTAAATCTTCGTGTAAGTCTGTGAGTCTCATGGCTGGGTCAAACGATAATTCACGCCTTGTTGGTTAAATCAGGCACAGGTGCGTTGGCCTCCGGTGGTTGAGCACCGGGCTGCCACGCGGGAGATCGTGAGTTCGACTCCGGCCGGACCAACACTCAGGGTCTTAAAATAACTGATGAGAAAAGTGCTACCTTTATAATTACATCAGCAAATGGTTAGACTTTCAAGTCTCCTCGGACAAGGAATATGAACCGTAGGCCCCGCCCCACACCTCTTGTTCATAAACTCTGTGAAACGTTAAAGATCCCACACATTCTTTGAAAAGATCATGGCACAGAGTTCCCAGTGTTGAGGTCTGGTCTGAATGTGTCCCTTATTAGCGTCATAAAGCAGTAGAACGCCTAGATACGTAAATAGAGATTGTGACTGACTGACTGACCGAAGGGGGTAGTTTCTAAAGAAACTGTGGTGCTGCGTCGGTGGGAAAGTAGTATACAAAAATTTGGTTTATCAACGGAGTTGATAATGTAAATTGGCCACCGTACAGAGATTCTAAAAGCTGACGTTTCGAGCGTTAGCCCTTTGTCAGAGCGAATCGAGGAATTGTGACTGACTGACGGATGGACAGACATACATACGGACTAAGGGATGTGTGTACGAATAGGCAGATGGACAGACACACGTATGGTGGGCGGACATTCACACTGACAAACCGACAGGCGAAAAGACAGGTGGACACACAGAAAGACAGTGACAGACGGAGCGAACAAGCAAGCCTCTTGGCCAACGAGGTCAACCTAAAACAATCAGAAGCCAGTTGTGGCATTTTTCTTTAGTGGTAACGAGTTTTATTTACCTTCAGGTGCGAAACAAACTCGATAACTGTTTGTATGCGGTCAAGCGCATTCCTCTAAACCCCAAAAGCACTCAGTTTAACAAGAGAATCACACGTGAAGTGCAGTTAATTTCCCGTCTAAATCACGAAAATGTTGTCAGGTAAGAGGTGCCACGAGTGACTGATATAAATGTTCTCCTTACAAACTCAATACATTGTTAAGCAGAATGGTGACGAGAATAAAGAAATTTATCACAACGGTTCTTTTTGTCTAGGTATATCATCAAATTTCCATAACTTACACAAACAGTCATGTGTGGGAGTCAGTAAGAAGAATTAACGTACAGATCCTGGGGGTGAAAGGGTTGAGTCATTTTCAGTAATAAATTTGACTTGATCAGAATGGGAACCGCTGAGTCACAAACCTGTTATTGCTTTGTTTGGGCCGGCAAACTCAGATAAACTAAGTCATTTATTAATAACACACGTTGAGGTTTGAAGCATGCCGGAAGTTGAGAAAGCACAAGGGGGAGCTTGCTTTAAAAGCGCATGATTTATTGCAGAATTCTCTACCAGTGCAGCAACTAGTCCATGCAAGTAGTCCATGACAAGTAGTCTAGATTCCTCTCATTGGCCTTGGCGCATCAGGTTACCTTATTGTCTAAATCTAGATACAGATTCCTCCAAAAGAGTGGCCAATCAGACTAGGCCACATTTCCTCTCATTGATCCGCAACCAAGTAAAATATAGCAGTGGCCGTTCAAAGTAGTGTTGTATTGCGTATCGAGACTTCGGTTTGTGGACTCCAAATAAAGTAGATCTATCTTGAACACGGAATATTCTCGTCCCCAGAGCCCTCTGTTCTCGGAAACAAAGGAACCGGCGGGCTCTGGGGGCGAGAATGGGTAAGAGGCAAAGGCTCCAGCAATGTACGCATGCTCGACATTTCTAAGATAATACTCATCGATCTTAGCTTATCATAATTCTTGTCGAAGGTTTCAATTTATTGGTGGTTCTCGGGTTTTCTGAATTTAGTATTGAGTAGCTCTTGGCCTCTTTGATAGATATTACAACTCCTGGATCGAGAGCGCTGAAGAACAAGATGGCAGTAAGACTTCGACGGACGACAGCGAATCCAAGAATCAGCCGTCGACTGCATCAAAGGAGGAAAGTCTCTTAAAGCTCAATAAAATAGAGGCACCAAGTATAAGAGAAGACAGGGAAAGTTGTGAAGATTCCTGGTGGCAGGACGAAAAGGAACCAAGTAAAAATGGATCGGACTCATCGTCCAGCGGATCACGGGTGTCTGTTCGCAGCCCACGGAAAGGCCACAGTATGGCGTTCTTCAGCAGTAAATCGGAGTCTTCTGAAGGAATCGTGTTCAACGCCGCGAACGTTGACGAGTCGGTTCTCCAGTTTGGCGATCTCATGGACACAGAGGTTGGATAATTTAAGCGGTTCATTAAGGGCGCTATGTCACCCAATATGATGTAATAACACCCAAAATGCCAAAAAAGTAGAATGAAACATTGCAGTGACCACTTGAAACTTTTGAACAACCTAAATGAAATAAAATGACATGAAAGAGAAGCATGAATGGACATTTCAAAGATTGAAACGGATTGTACTTGGATAATCTTGAAAAAATTGGGCCCGACGTTTTTCATGTTTATAGCAAATCGCCTGGATAAAGGCCGTTTTTGCCTCAGAATCATCTTGTTTGTGATATAACAATAATTTTATCAGTAAAGGAAATCCACATTACCATTTTAGAGTTTTGAACTTGTGAGTATATAACGGACGATTTCCCGTAAACACCCTAAAGTAACGTGACATAGCCCCTTTAAGTAAAGCTGTGTCTGAGTTTGAACGATTTTAAGCGTAAAATCTGGCTTGTGAAAGTCGCTTTGTCATGCGCAATCCGATTTACCCACAAAAACGTTTTGCTTCCGGACTTTTAAAAAGAAGATGGAAAATTATTTGTGCTACTATGATAAAAACTCACTTCCTTGTTTTCTTCAGATTTGGAAAGCGTGTTTCTTAACACCTGCATGACTGGCAAAATTTTGAGCTTGGATTTTGATCCAAAGGCTGTTTACTTTGAGTGTAAGTTTAGGATTTCACGGTCTGCCATAACACGCGTCAAGAACTGACCGATTTGGACCTCAGAGAGTTGGATCTAGGGAAACGTGATAGTCTCTGTTCAAAAGCAACATGTATTTGAATGTACAAGGTTGGTTCTCTTCAGAAAATCATTGGTGGCAATCTTCCGATGGAGGAACTTAAAATGAAAGGTTCTTAATTTGGTAGAAGACGTTCATTTAAAAGCAACTGTGTATGCTTCCGTCCAGTCTACATCGCAGTCATTCTGAACACGAAGGTCCCTAAGACACTTTCCTTGGCTCCCGATGGGTGAGGGAGTTCTTTTCTTGAGAAGAGAAGTATTGAAAATTATTGACCTTGCGTTTGGGAGAGAAGTTCAGTTAAAGTTAATCCTTTCACAATATCCTTGTCCCGCATCGGAGTACTATGCCGCTTCCTCATAAACGATTTTACAGCTGAAAGAACTCCATAAAACTCTAACCATTTTAGTTCTTGAAAATTGGTCCTCAAATCGTCATACCAAACCTTAACCATGTTTTGAAGATGTTTAGTTAACGACATTTTCAAAGTGTTCTCTTTTAAATAATGTATACTAATTTTTGTCGACTGCAAATTTAGCACAGATCAAAGCTTGTATTTATAAAAAGCCACAACAAGTTGCAAAATTGTTGAGACCGTTTCATTAAAAAACACCTTTTCTAGCTTCCAATGCCCGCCGTATCTAGAATTTAAACCTTTCCAACTTCCTCTCCCCTCTCCCCCTTTCAATATTGACTGCTTAAGTTCCCAACATTTTTTTGTCTTGCTAGCAACACTGATAAGGGGGGGGGGGGGGGGGGGGGGGGGGGGGGCGGTGCAGTGTGAGAGATAATAGGGAAATTAATAACGCCCCAAGAAGGTGAAGTGTCTCCACTATTTTTGCAACTTGTTGTCTGATTGGTTGCAATAATTTTGCCAGTCCGGATTTGAATCTTATAGGGAAACGTTTCAACGTAGAAAAGCAGGAACTAAGGAAACAATCATTAAATATCGTATAAGCTCTGAAACATTTCAGAAGTTTGCAAGCGAAGTGCAAAGCACATTGTACCAAACACGAAAGGATATTAATTATTGACATACGGTAGCATCGATTTGCGAGTGTTTGGACTTATCATCGCTAACAGAAGACTCCGTGCCAAATACTAAAGCGAGCAAAGTATTTTGAACTGCAGATCTGATGCTCCGACAGTTACACATGGCTCGTATTATGTAACACAATACCATTTATTGTGTTTCTTGGTGACGTCAAGCGGGATGGTGGCGTTACAGTTGAAAATCGTATCTTCGAGGAAACAGCACAATTCAACTAATACTTTCTTTTCTAATCAATCCAATACATTACCAGGCAATTCGTAATAAAGCTCACACAGTTAGAAATCCTGTACATGTCGTCTATTCCATTTACCAACGGTCTACCATCCAAGCACGGTCTACCATAGCAACAGCAAGAAATATGATATCATATTATTTTCTCAGTGAAAAGTTGTGGTAGACCGTGTAGACCGTTTCATATAAATGTCATAATGTGTAGCCGGTACAAATTTGTTCACTTTTGTATCTCATTGTAAAACAAATCTCGCAAAGGATTTAGCACAATCGGGTGCTTTCCTTAGATCATTGTGCTCAGTCAGTCATTCCAAAGAACATGGAATTAGCCTGTACCCGACACGTCACTTAGAAGACTTGCTAGTAAGCGTTACCAATCCTTTCCCTGGAAGCAGACTAGCCCGAAAGCAATAAGTAATGTTACAAATGAACCTCTATGAAAATGTATCTTTGTATAACAATGTTTGCTAAGAATTGATTTTTCGGAAAGTGGATGTTCCCTTTAAATGGCACGCGATCGCAGTTAAAGGAGAGGTTATGTCTGTTTCTCATTCGTAAACAACAGCTAATTTCGTACATGTTGCGCGTGCTTTAGATGTCATGTGTCCACCGAAATATAGGTGTTTCAGGCAAATTATTTCGAAATCAGTTCCAGGATATTTCTAGCGTACTTTAAAAAGCGAAAGGATGGAAATCACACCTTTTCGTGTACCAAATTATGTGTATTTTCGACTTGACTCACAGAAAGCACTGAAATGCCTTCAAATTACGTCATACCGAAACCCCGCCAAAATCCAGTTTATCGCTGGCCAATTTCCATTCACAGCAGATCAGAGAATTAAACCCCTTTTTTTGGAAACACCATATTAAACGCAAACGATAGACGCCTTCCCGTTCCAATAAACAAAGTGACCGTACGCCAATACAGTGACAACCAACTCAGACAACAAGTTGCAAAATTGTTGAGACACTTTCATTAAAAAACACCTTTTCTAGCTTCCAATAGACCAATTCGGCTAACTCAATGTTGTACCCAATTCAAATCTCTCGGGGTTAAGATTCTTTGTGTGGTGAATTTGCATGACAATGAAGCATTCACATTTAAATGATATGGAAATTCTTGGAACAAAACGTTTTATTCCCAGAGGATTTGAATTGGGTACAACATTGAGTTAGCCGAATTGGTCTATGCCCGCCGTATCTAGAATTTAAACCTTTCCAACTTCCTCTCCCCTCTCCCCCTTTCAATGTTGACTGCTTAAGTTCCCAACATTTTTTTGTCTTGCTAGCAACACTGATAAGGTAGGGGGGGGGAGGGGGGCTGCAGTGTGAGAGATAATAGGGAAATTAATAACGCCCCAAGAAGGTGAAGTGTCTCCACTATTTTTGCAACTTGTTGCAGTCGTACATTTTTTCTTTGACTGATTTTCATTTTGTTAAACCCAAGTTAATTAAGCATGTCTTGTTGGTCTGAATGGGGTAATAGTTATTAGCACTTTAAATTGTTGGCTCTTACATTCAAGATCAACAACCATGTTTTCAACTGAATCAGAATAAGATTTTTGCATAGCAATGGAGCCAAATCTCCGCAGAATTAGTTTGCGACATATTCTATCGTATTCACATTGGTACAGTATGAGCGAAACTATCATAAAACCGCAAAATCTGTCTATTAATCCTAAGTAAATCTCTCCTCTTAAAGGGAACGTCCACTGAAACAAGAATATAACTTAAAAATACTGAACATAATGCTTACTATCAAAATTGCTCCACTTTTCCCTAGATCCAACCCTCTGAGGTTCAACCGGTCAGCTTTGAACGTGAGTAATGGCGGACCGTGTAATCCAAAACTTATGCTCAAAGTCAACACCCTTTGGATAAAAATCAAAGCTCAAACTTGTGCCAATCAGGTGTTAACCAATCACACTTTCAAAATCTGAAGAAAAAAGGAAGTGATTTTTGATCATAGTAGCACTTTAAGGGACTCTTTGCCGACGTCATTGTTCACATTTTGTTTGATTAACATACGAGTTTGCTCACAGAAATGGGAAGGCATCATGTTATTGACTTCAAAAGGCGAACGAACGAACTTGTTGAACTTATCTAAATCTCTAGCTTTGATAATGAGCCAGTTATTAGGAAAGGAAAGGAACCAGGAGCCCATTACTAGGAGTCTCCATATGCAGTAGATCTTTGAGTCAACCTTTGCTTGTATCTTTCTATTTTTAGAACGAACCCTTGAGCAGGAGACATTTACATCAATTTGCACGATTTAAGTATTCAGTTTTACTGCTTTATTTGTCTTCGTTAGACAATGACTTTACTCTGATTGGCCTTTTAAAACAGTGCGTGCAGAGCCGAGGAACTCAAAGATCTACTGCATATGGAGGCTCCTAGTAATGGGCTCTTGATCTGGTATATCGGATGTAACGTGGTACTATGGTCAAAAAATCACTTCCCTTTTTTTCTTCAGATTCTGAAAGTGGGTTTGCTTAGCACCTGGCTGGAAAGATTTTGAGCTTTAATTTTTATTCAAAAGCTGTTAGTTTGAGTGTAAGTTTTGGATTTCGCGGTCCGACATTACTCACGCTCAAAACTGACCGACTGGACCTCAGAGGGTTGGATATAAGGAAAAGTAACGTCGTTCACTCAATAGCTTAAATTTTCAGCGTGTAAACGCAGATTATTATGTAAATAATGGTGAGTGCTTGACGTCATTTTCTCCTCGGTCCAGCTCTCTCAAGATTTTAAAGTTAGCGATGGCGGACCATCAAATAGAAAAAATCCAGTTAAAATAAACAGTTGTCTTAAGGCTAGCAAACTTGGGTCACTTAGTGTTTAGTTAACATAGTTAGAAAAAGATTTGATTTTTTGATAGATAGCTTATTAGGCAATTCACTTCCAATATTCAGTACTTTAGAGCGGTTTTCAATTAAGTGTCGAAAGTAATAAGCAAATTGCTTTCGTTAATCATTACTTCACTCTGTGATTGGTTCAAAGTTCTCGCGCCATGTTTTCAACCAATCAGAAGTGAAACCAAAAACAATTGTGGCTCGCGCGTGCACATTTTCCCGCGCTTTGTGTCGGCTTCGTGTAATTACTTCGAGTTTTGATTGGTTTACTGAATTATCTCCGTCCCTTTTGATTGGCCAAAGTGATAACTTTGCTTTTAGTTTTACCACAATCAATTGAAACTCGCTCTTTTCTTGCCTTAGTGATGAGAAAACGATAGAAGCCGTAAACGAAGATTCCCGTGTATCATTTTGACTTCAAACCTTGTTGTCTCCTTAGTCCGATGATTCAGACGAAGGAGAAGAGTGGCAGGAGACTGGAAGCGAGTCTAACTCTGAACACAAAGGACTGCAGTATCTCTACATTCAGATGGAGTACTGCGAAAAAAGCACCTTAAGGAACCTTATCGACGAGGGCTTATACAAGGAGGAGGAGCGCGTCTGGAGGCTCATTAGAGAGATCGTCGAAGGATTGGCCCACATTCATACACAGGTGAGAGTTTTTTTCGTCAAACTCTCAAGATATGTCTATAGTCCTCTGACTTCTGTGTATTGTAAAGTGCTGTACAGTAACAAGGAGTATTTTTGTCTCCCAAGTTTCTGACACTGAAAAAACCTCATCCGTCAAGGCACCCGTCTCAATTCATTTTACGTTTTATTTGATTGTTTATGCAGGGGATCATTCATCGAGATCTTAAGCCCGTCAACTTATTCCTAGACTCCCAGGGTCGTATCAAAATCGGCGACTTTGGCCTCGCTACCACAAACAGTATTACGCGCGGTGGCATGGGCCCTGATGTGCAAGATCACCACGACAATTCCCAGTCTCCCAAAAGCAGCTCGTCCGCCAAAGAAAGCGTGACAGGTAAAGTTGGTACTACTTTGTATGTGGCTCCTGAGGTGGGCAAACGAGGCGGCATAAAGGTGAAGTACAGTCCCAAGGTGGATCTTTACAGCTTGGGAATTATCTTCTTTGAGATGTGTTTTCGGCCCCTCACAACCTCCATGGAAAGGGTTCAAGTTCTAGGAAACATAAGAACGGCAAGTAAATGTTTTGTTACGATAGGTTAGTTCATTTGTCAACTCTGACCTCATTCGCTCGTTATTTCATTCTTTTAGCAAGGGAAACGGATGAATGAAGATGAGCAGGGTTGGCGCCTCCCGCCAATGTGGCCTGGGTTCGATTCCCAGTTTTGGCGTTATATGTGAGAGACACTGTAGCTTTCCAGACGTGATCTGTGGTTGGAGAAGGAAACAATAGAAGATGCAACGGAAACAATGAACCTACAGTAGTCCTGATAAACAAAAGAAGCTACAGGTCATTTAGATCAACAAAAACAGGAGTCTCGAATAGCCACAGAGTTACTCTCATATCTGGGTTGAATTGGCTGGTTCTCTACTCTGCTCCGAGAGGCTTTTCTGCGGGTACTCCAGGTTTCCCGTTTCCTTGCGAAAAAAACAACCTACGATTTGATAAGAGTTGATTCGATTCGATTTCTGTACAGCGGTATCCCCAGTTAGTGCTCCAGCAGTAGATACGCTTGACACTTAAAATAAAGTTTAGGTAAAGGTAAAGGTACACCTTATTTAATGTCGGAAGTTCCTTTACTCTCTAGAGAGTAAAGAGTCTCTCTCTCTCTTTATATATTTATGTACTCTTGAAAGATATCTCTTGAAGAGAATTGTTGACCCATCTGTCTCATCAATTTGTTCTACCTGTTAGTCTTATCTATTTATCTAAAGCTGTCCATTGAAAATAGTATTTTACTAATGATTAGTCGGGTATAATTGTTAAACTGTAGATCTTCCTTCACATTTCTTGCTTTCGTCACATCACGTGGTTTTCACTTGAGTGCTGCAGAACAAAGACCAAATAAATTACTCCCCCTCACTGCTTTTATCATGTAAATTATGCTGTTGTAATTCTAATTAGTCTACATTACCATTAGAAAAGCACAAAGGATCTATCCAAGCAGGGTCACCGGCAGCCTCTCTTCCTTTCTTTAGGCCAAGTAACTTAGCCACAACTGTAAAAGGGTCTGTTGAAAACGGCTCTTCACGGACCAGGACTAAGTTATTCAAAGAGGGATCAGTCTAAATCGTGTACAAACCAGAGAAATGTTCTGCTTTTGATCAATTCGGTCTAGCTTATGAGATCATCTGGTCAAATGAACTCAAGTCATTTTTTTTTTGTTTCATTTTAGGAGCGTATGATCTTTCCCACCGAATTCGACCAGAGGCATCTCTCCAAACAAACTACAGTCCTAAAATGGTTATTAAAGCACAACCCAGAGGAACGCCCAACCTCGCAGGAACTGCTGCAAAGTCAATACATCCCACCCAAGATTGAAGACGGCCAGCTGGATGAAGTTCTGAAACACACGCTCGCGTCCACAAACTCTACGCGCTACCAGCGCCTCATAAAACATGTATTCTCGCAACACGTTTCCTCCGTTCGTGACGTAACTTACGATTTTGATGTTTTCACGGGACAGGTGTTTCCAAAGATAATTCTCGCCCGACAGATGGTTCATGAAAGCGTGAAGTCTGTGTTCTTGCGGCATGGCGCGTTGCGTGTCAGGACATCGCACCTCGCTCCGCGCACGAAGCTTTTTGAACAATTAGAATATGCGGTGAGTCTCATGGACCATAGTGGAGCGCTTGTCACGCTGCCGTACGATTTGAGAATTCCCTTTGCGCGCTATGTCGGAAGGACGGGAGTCGTCCAGATGAAGAGGTTTGACATTGGCTGCGTTTATCGTGCTAACCGCATTCTGGGCGCCCATCCGAAGGAACTTTACGAGTGTGTGTTCGACATCGTCACGAGCACGCCCGAAGACCTTGTTCCCGATGCCGAAGTCCTTCTCGTCGTGGCAGAGATCATTAAGGAGTTTCCGTCTCTCGACAATCGGAGTTACTACATCAGGATAAACCACACTGGGATCATGAGATCATTTTTGACCTCTATTGGCATCTCTGATGAAAGACAATCGGAGTTGATCTCGATTCTTGAAGAAACTCGCGGTGAAAAAGAAAGAAACGATCAGATCGGTTCGTTTGTGGAGAATTTACAAACCTTTGAGCACACTGGTGTGGCTCTGTGCGAGTTTCTAAAGTTTGAGGGATCCGTGAATGACCTGCGCCAGCATTTGAAAAGTACCATGAAGCGAAAATCATGGATCGGGCAAACCGCCCGGCAAGCTTACGGAGATCTTCAGAAAATTATCTCGCACGCCGAAACATTTGGCATAAGTTTACCACTTGTTGTCAACACCTCCATGGTTTACAACTTTCAACATTTCTCGGGGCTGATTTTCCAGTTTGTAGCCACGAACAACCGGAAGCGGAAACGAGGAGGGGTCGATATTTTCGCTGCAGGTGGAAGGTATGATAAGCTGATAAGTCAGTTTCGGCGCGGAGCGGATGCTTCGTTTGCTTCCCCCGGCGGAGTTGGTGTCAGTATCGCCATTGAGAAAATAGTGTCTGCAGTTGTGGAAGATGAATATGCCTTTGTACCCTGCGCTTACGATGTTTTCGTCTGTTCAGCGGGTCACAATCCCATGCAACAAGAGCGCATGCGCATTGCGCGTGATTTGTGGAATGTAGGCATCAAGGCTACAATTTCTTATGGCGCAATGCCACTGGAAGAGCTGCAGGAGATTTGTAAAAAAGAAGCAATTCAACACATGGTGGTTTTGAAAGAGCAAGAGCCTGATTATGCTAGGGTGAGGTTCTGTTTTTGTTAACTAGTGCGTCACATCACACAGTAAAGAAAATCCATTTTCTGTTTTCTATGGATTTCGAAACTGTGTTCTCCAATCTCCCGATGGTTAACAGATAGAGTGTCGGTTTTATGAAGAAGACGATTGGTTATGTTAAGTGCTTTCTGTAAGTTATGGGCTCATGCGATTGGCTCCAGATATTGAGCAAGTTCGCAAAGGAGCAAGACAGGTCAGAATAAGAGAATAGACCTTTTTACCGATACGGCAGCCATTTTGAATCCATTGTTTCCAATAGCTATTATGGGATTCTCAGTGGGCACTTGCTCTCTTAAAATCCCACAATAGCTATTCGACACAGTAGCATCCAAAATGGCCGCCGTATCGGTAACAAGGTCTATTTTTGCGGTTAAGGTGGCTCAAACCAGTTTCAACACTTTCAAAGACACCTTGTTATTAGAAGGATTGACACTACAGCACTTTATCACGTAACACCCATGTTATGGTACCATGTGAAACATCAATTATTGCTGAACAAGATGCAGTCATTTTTCTGATGTATCAAGTTACCATGGTAACAGGAAAGCCTTGCAAAAACACCCTATATTTTCGGTTTAGTTACTTATATCTGAAAAACTAACTCGGTGACCCCAATTTTTCATTGCAGAAAAGTGATCAGCAGGCCAAGATGAAACTCTCTGCAAAGTTTAAAAAAAATCCGTGGAGCGGATTTAGAGCTACCTTAAATTATTTAAGGTGGCTCTGAATCCGCTCCACAGAATGTTTTTAGAACTTTGCAGGAAGTTTTATTCTGGCACACTGATTACATTTCAGAAATAAAAAATGCGGTCACCGCGTTCGTTTTTGAGATATGAGCAGCTAAAGCCAAAATTTGGGGTGTTTTTGCAGGGCTTTCTTGTTGCCATGGTAAATGTTTTGCGTGACAAAAATGACCGAATCTTTTTCAGCATTTATTGGTATTTGATATGGTACCATAACATTGCTGTTAAGTTATAAAGTGTTGTAGTGTCAATCCTTCTAATAAGAATGTTTCTTTCAAGTGTTGAACTGGTTTGAGCCACCTTAAATGACAAGTAGCATCCTGTCATTTCTCGTTTGCCGTTCCACGTTTGCTGTTTCACGTAAACCCGATGCTAAATCACTCCACTCACTATACAATTTGCCTTTCACAGGTTCGTTCTTTAGATAAAGAGAAGATCTCCGAGTCCCGTGTTCAGATAAAGGACCTTGTGGACCATCTTCAAGGTAAACTCTCGAGCAAGCCTGAAACCACCGAGTCCTCCGCGCCCCTTAGCAACAAGGGCCAAGGAACACAGAGCGGTAATGAACTAAATTCGTCTATTGTGCCCGAGATGAAGGTTTCGTTCAACACGCAGGAAAGGATGGCATGGAATATAAAGAAACGATACGAGAGCTTGATGATGTCGAAGATAAAGCCTCTCTTAGCTCACATTGGTACTAAAAATGCAGTTGAAGTAATAGGGGTAAGATGACAATGGTTTTTTTTATGTGCGCAATTGGGAAAATACTGGTTTTTAAGTTTAAAGTTGCCGACGTATGGCGCGCTTTTAGTGTCAAAATTTAAACGTGCATTCGACAATTTAAACATTAAATTCGGTAATATTCGGCAATTCAATCCAGACTTAAGGTTAGCTTTAATGAATGTGTAGGATTCATTTTGTATTTTTAAAACAATGACTTGTGACATGTGACCTGCGTTTTGTACCTGCTGCGAATGAAATATTTAAATTGCCGAATTGAATATTTGAATTGCCAAAAAGAATATTTGAATTGCCGAATTGAATGTTTGAATTGCCGAAATGAATATTTGAATTGTCTAAATGAAAGTTTGAATGGCATGTTTGAATTTTGACACTAAAAACGCGCCATAACCACAGACTACCAGTCCCGGCCTTTGATCAAGCTTTGAAAATTTGGTTTTATCAAAGGTCGAATTGCAAGCTCTTCGTCAGAGGGAATTGAAGGATTGTGCGTTGCTTGAGGTTTATATTGTAACCGAATCTACAGTCAGGGTCTTAAAATAATTAAGGCGGAGAAAATACTGCCTAAGGAATTGTATCTGCAAATGGTAAGACTTTCAAGTCGGATAAAGACTTTAAACCGTAGGCCCCATGTCACAACACTTGTTCGTGATAAATACCGTGAGGCTTCAAAGAACCCACACACTGTTTGAGAAAAGTAGGGGACGTATCCATCTCTGGTTTTGTGGTCTGCCCTTTGAGAGTAAATTTCCAGCTGGGCCACATCCTTCTTCAACGAATAAACAAAACAAAACATACAAATGGCGGAGCTAGCCATTGGTGGAGACACAGTTAAGAAAAGTGAAATTTGAATAAATTAGGAGAATGAAAAGCGCTTATTGATTCCGAAGGCCAAGTTGAAAAAGGAACTTTTGTCCCAAGAATTTGCTGCTTTTCGCATTCACTTGGTGTTGGGAAAGACCACAAACTGTTATGTTAACGGTGGAGTGGTATGGGACGTTGAAATGGTGCGCAATTGGCCAGTTTCGTATTCTAACGGTTGGACTGGATCTAGAATGAAATAGAGGCTAATGCGGGCATCACGAAGATATTCTTGGAAGATATTCTTGGAAGCGGTCGGCCAGTTTCTTCGTTGTCCACTTTGTCGAGACTGGCTTTTTTTCGGAGGTCTGGATGCCTAAAACTGGTTTGTTCCTAGCCAGCCCATTCTCTACATTAAATTGCTTGGAAATGAATGCCACAAGTTTAGAAAAAGTCTAACCAATTTGTTAAATTTGTGACCTTGATTTTGTCGCCATGTTGACTGCCAGGCGAAGCTAAAGAATGCGATTTTCGTAAAACATTCCGGAAAAAATCATGCCGTGTCAATTTAATGTACAGAACAGAAGACTACCCAATGCAATCTGAACTATTACGGACCGTAGTAAACTTTGCTGGAAGTCGCCAAGTGGCGTTTTAAATTATTTTTCCTTTTGTTGTGTGTGTTTTTACTGGGAGTCACAGACAAATCTTTAGAATGTTAACAACCCTATCAGGCGACATTTCCAACGAAATGAAGCCTCCAGAAAGTTGCTATTGTGTTCCTTTTTTTATGTACCAGGTGCATTCAGTCCACATTTTTTTCTGGCCAGTGTTAACCTTTTTCGAAACTTGTTCGACAGCAGTGTCTCAAATCGCGGGAAGACCTACTTAAACTTGTTTCTTTTTTCGTTATCTAGGTTGACTTGCCTGGCTCCGTGTTGCGAAGTATATCAGCCATTCTTGATCTCGACGCCAACAAAGATGCTTTCGACTCCAGTGTTGCGACAATTTCAGATAAGAATCCTCGCTACAAGAAATACATCGGCCGTTTATGCGACGAGATCAGAGACCTTAAAGTTTACAAGAAAGTCCCCATGATATTTGTGTACAGCGTGAAGGACGAAATTTTCAAAATGTTTTTCTAGATGTGAGAAAACTTCTAAATTGCTTGTTAACATAGTTATTAAATACGAAAGAGGATACTGGAAATTACTCTCGTTTGTAAGAGCTTCTGCTCCCCAAATCTACCAAGCGCTTAATTTCCCCCCTTTGATTACTGTAGCCCTGTTTGAGATGAACTCGACGTAACCTTGAACGATACACTTCAAAACGCTGCCAGGGTTATCACTAGGTCCAGTCACGACATCAGTACCCATGAATTTTTTTAATCTGCTCCACTCCAGTCTGTCACGCAGTCATTCTTTGTTTTATCACGCAACGCTTCTCCGCGACGGCACAAAAAACGGCTGCGGTCTCCTTCGCAGCCGTTTTTTTGCGGTGTCACGCAACGAACCCAACGTGACACCGCAAAAAACGGTTGCGAAGGAGACCAGAGACTGGCTCAATTGGGACAAATTCACCATACGCCGGAAAAAGTTCAAGACGATACTAATGTTCAAGTAATAAAGGGTTATCCCCAACGTACCTTTTGGAACTTATTCAGTATCCGCATTTGAGGTTAACAGCTTCTGATACTAAACTAACCTTGCCCAAGCCACACATGATGCAGATTACCCAGTACTACTAACGATATACCAGAAGCACGTGACCTCGAAGCGTGTTTACTTGGAACAAAGCTGAGGATTTTAGGACACCAATTGTATGCCCAAATATGGACAAAAATAAGATCGAAGCTACACGCGCAGGAAAATGCACGAACTACGTTACATGCAAAGAAGGAAATTCTTAAACTCAAAAAAACCTCATTTCTGAACCAGACCTAAACGCTTCAAGGTCATGAGCTTCTGATATACTTAATGGCTTTACCTTCATCTTCTTGGTTGGCCCTAAACGTTGTTTGTGATGTACTTGTAATAAAGTGTCACCACTGACAATGGTGGAGTCATTTTAATAACGACCATTGGATTTAAATGTTGCTCTTATCACAGACTCGACTTGTCTAAAGAGGTCCTAAGTGGGAATCGAAATCACTAAGCTTTGTGAAGAATCAATTGGTAGCCCCCTCTCGTGCCATGCATTTGGGGTGTATTACATATCTCTTACTAACCCAAGTTCGGGGTCCGCACTGTAAGATTTTGTACGCGAAATGGAATGAAAATATTTACGAAATTTCGCAGATGTGTGTTGCGTGGTACTTTCGACCTCCACCGTCCAGAAAAAATGGTTTTACAGTAGAAAGGTTTTTCTCTGAATTCTCTTCGTTCTTAGAGGAGTTAACTGTTACATCCTATCAATTCCTTCTTTGTGGTGATTTTAACTTCCACGTTGACGATAATGGAAACGCGTACGCCAAACAATTCCACGATCTTCTTTTTTCTGCTGATCTGAAACAGCATGTTAATGGCCCTACCCATCGTCTGGGTCATACTCTGGATCTTCTGATCACTCGCGAGATGGATACTTTAATTTTTCATATAGGAATTCTACCAGATCCTCTCTCTGACCATCAAGTGGTCGTGTGCTCCATACATTTACCGCGGCCTCCTGCCACTCGTATAACTGTTACGCGTCGCAAGACTCGTGACATTGATCTTGATGCTTTTCAGAAGGACATTTGCTCTGTCTTCTCTAAAGTTTCAGTTGATGACTTGGACGGCGTGCTAACTGTGTTTGATGACACACTGCGCCTTCTACTTAACAAGTATGCCCCAGAACAAACAAGGAATATAACCCTAAGGCCACACGCGCCCTGGTTCTCAGATGAGATTCGAGAATTAAAACGTGTCAAAAGGCGCTGTGAAAGAAAATTTCAATCCACCAAGTTAACAATTGACAAGCAAATTTATTATCAAGCCTGCCGCAATTATAATCGCCTGCTAGA
>NC_090887.1:2219893-2227393 GCF_036669925.1 Montipora capricornis
GTCCGGTTTGAACTCGCGATGACGAGTTTGAAATAAAAGGAGTTCCTATATGGCCCCTACGAGCCACCGTATGTTTCAGTGCATTTATTACATTTGCCTGATAGTGGCACATCCACGAGACATCCAGGGTCTAAACAGCTGCAGTCGATATGAATATGCCCCGAGAGTCAATAATATAATAATACTTTATTATTATATAGCTCACTCTCCAAAATTGCCGAAATGCGCTTTACATACATCAGTTCAAAAAGTCTAAAACCTGTTACACATATCTAATTAACACCTAAATATAAGAATGTAAATAACATGAAAAGTTAATAATATGCTAATTTAAAAAGAAACTTGAAACTTGTATTTCGTAAATTGAAGCCAAAGGTTTCCGTTCAAAACTTTCGTTTATGGCAACAAAGACAAATTCCTCCCACAGTAAATAACTCTTCAAAACAAAATAGCGTGAGTCCACACGAAAGTATTCACATAACAGAAGTAAATCTGATTGGCGAATGAAGGACATGTCAATCAATCGAAAAAAGTGGGTGGAAAGAATTTCGAAGAGGAAGTATGTACCGCGCGAAACTAGCAACGGAAAAGTCTGAACAGTGTTCGACACTAACGCTTGCCCGATTGCTCGGGGCAAGAAAAACATATCCGTTGGCAAGTAAAACAAATCTAAGAGTTGCCCTATCGGGCAATCAAAATTCTTGTTCGACTGATATTTTGCGGAATCATTTGATTTGCAACGAAGAAAGTGACTAGCAATATGACGTAGTCACCGCAAACACGATAAAAAAACCTAAACAACGTTACATCTCTTTGCTGTCATCTATTTTCCTGTTAAATATATAATGGTGCAAACCTCAAAACAGATTGGAAGGAGGAACATAGTCGTAGCCGCGATCTTTCTCCGGGCGAAAAGAATGTTTGTTACAATCAAACCCAGTTTTCGCACGGCCAAATACGTTTCGATTATCGAACAAGCGCACAAGAAAATTTTACCTTTTGTCAGGCAATTTCAACCAGCTTTGAAAGGCTTAAAGAGCACACTATTCGGGACAAATGGCATTTAATTCAAAACCAGCCGAATATCAGAGATATTTAAGGAATAAGGAATCTCCCTTGATCTCTAATAGAAAAGGAAAATCGCTTAAAGATATGCTTGTCGAAGCAAAACTGTGAAGGCTACTAGAACACCATGGACACACAGAAGGAGTCGCGTTGACATTTTTACAAGCCTCATTTGAGTTTTAATGGGCAACAGGTCTTTAGAAGGTGGGCAACCGAAAAAAAGCCATGGGCAACCAAAAAAACAAAACTGGTTGCCCAAAGGGCAAATTAGTAAGAAAGTAAGTGTCGAACACTGAAAAAAAAACTGGAAAAAAAGCATTCCTTTCAAGCAGTTTCATGATATGCTATTCCACTCACTAGTGAACATTGCAACTTTAAATGTGACTAGAAGGTGCTTTGGTTGAGGTATGCTGTTGTCAAGTCTATGCCCTCATCTGATTTGATGGGCAGAAGTTGATTTAACAACTTTCTCGCACTTTTTGTAAATCTTTGGTCGAGCCAACAGGTAAACGCGAATTCCTTTTCAATGTCCTCACAGGAGCGCTTGAAATGGTGAACAAGATGAGCTTGATGTAACAATGGGTCGTTGCTATAAATAGTAACACTACATTTGGGAAATTTCACGCATTGAGACCGTACACCAATACTGAACGATTTCCGAGAAAGTCCACCGGCACATTTCTCGACTGCAAAGTATACTAAATCGTTTTCCTGGTTCAAGTAATCAATATTTGATCTTGAAGGTTCAAATGGAAACCAATCCGCGATGATGACATTGCTGGGGAACAAACTGTCGCTTTCTTGTCGAAAAGCTTCGAAAGATCACGTCGCAAATGTATTCCTTTGTGCACGTCTGAATTTGCACCGAATCAATATCGACAATTTGCTGCGATCGTTGAGTCGAACAAGCGACAACACAACTTAAAATATCTTTCATGAGAATGGTGTCATATCCTTTCTTGGCCATCTCCGGCTTCACTCTGCTTACAAATCGAGATCGTTGTATCACAGGATGTTGCTTCCGCACCAAATCGATTAAAGCTTGTGTAAGCAATTTATTGATTCCTTGGCCTTGTAACTCTGGTAAAGTTCGCCGTGCTCGGGTGAGAAGTGTCTTTCCTTCGTCAATAACAGAACCAGCGACCAGACTTGCAAGTTTGTCGCCGGAGAAAGCAAGCATTACGTGCAAATTCTTCATCGCCATCCACGTGTGGTACCTCGCTGGAAGATAATCGTATCCATCGTAAATTCCTTCCGACAATGTTAGAATTTTATCGTAGTCGCTTGGTCGAGCTAAACGTATATTCAAGTCTTGGCTCATTATTTGCTTAAATGCTGATAATATCATGGACTGTTTCAAAAGTCGTGCTGGGTGTCCTTGCGGAAGTTGGCCCGACTCTAGCACGACTTTAGCACGACGGTTTACTGGAAAAATAACCGAGGAACGAGGATTGAGGATCGAGGATCGATCACAAGCTAAATTAGAGATTAAAAAAAAAAAAGAACAACAAGAACAACAACAAGTCTGGAAATCAATTGTGTGCACAGCAATTAAGACAATAATTTGATCCATAGTTGCAATATAAAATTCATTTTACATTGTACCATAACTGCCCCTAAGGGGTAAATGTCAGTGCTATACAAAGATCCCTCCCAGCACCCCAATTCTTTAATAGATCTTTCTTTCTTTCTTCATCGATCAAAAGTAAAAAAAAAGAATACTTTCAGGGCTTTGAGTGTCCCGAACACATATTGAAAATAAAAAGTGCCTGACACTAAAATTTTAACAATTTAAGAGCAACATGTACAAATACAGTAAAAGTTCTGTCAAGCCCTGCTCTATCTTCTCTTCTTTTGTAGTAAGCCCCCCTGTGTCCCAAATTAATTGGCGAGAAAGTAACATTTTCGAAAGCAGAAAAGGTAAACGAACGTTCTGTATTCATGTTCAAGACTGAAAGTTGTAGTCGTTGATTGCGTGAACTTAAGTAATTGTCAGTTTCATTACTTAAATCTCTAGGATATTATGAAGAACAAAGGGCGTTCATGTAAATTTCAAAATATTTTCGATAGCGTGGGATTTTTGGGTGATTGAGAGCACCAGAGTTAAGACTGCAACATGCGAGATTGTCATTATTAAATAAACCTAAATTATTCAAACTTGTGACTTGTGGAGAACAATGCTTACTGGGAGGCGAGCGTTCTTCACATTCAAAAAGCATCGATTGTCAAGTGTACTCTTCAATCAAATGAGGATTCCTAGAAAATGTGAAGTAATGGTCAGTAATGCGATACATCTCTTCAAATTAACAAATTGATCTCAGTTTTTCATGCGTCTGTCCTGTTATTGATCATGAATTTCGTCATAACATTGTCAAAGTAGCTGTGGATCCACGAGGCGATAGCGGAGAGGATCCGCAGACTACTTTGACAATGTTACCACGAAATTCATTGTCAATAACAGGACTGACGCATGAAAAACTGACATCAATTTATTTTTTACAATAACAAAAAAGGCAGAGGGGTCAACATTAAGTCAAAACACGGGAAGAACGCGAGACAAAAATGCAAAGAACTTCAATCTGACGCGAGCAATATCAGGTCAGTTTCGCATAAATTATAAATTCATGTGTCTGTCCGCTTATTGACAATAAAAATGGCCAATGAGCGCGCGAGAATTTTTGCAGTCATTGTAAAACACTCAATCCAGGTGTTTTATCCCACGTGAAAGCGGTGAAATGTTCGGCTGCTCAGTTTTTTTTTTCAGTCTGTCTAGAAAACAAGCCCACAAACGCAGGAAACAGGTTTTCTTTGGTTCGGGTTCAGTCGCCTGGAGTGAACGGTGTTTTATCCCAGGTGAAAGCGGTGAAAATGTTCACTCCAGGCGACTGAACCCGAACCAAAGAAAACCTAATGTTCACTCTAGGCGACTGAACCCGAACCAAGGAAAACCTGTTTCCTGCGTTTGTATTGTGGTCTTGTTTTCTAGACAGACTGAAAAACAACAACTGAGCAGCCGAACACTGTTTATAACCTCTTTTTTAAAAAAAGACAAAAAATACGATGAACTCGGGGAAATAACCACCAGCACCAATAAGTATAATTCTGTGTACTTATTTTATTTAGGTGTAAGAAAAAGTGGTCTTAACTGGCTGTTTACGAGCGGAGGGGGTAGACTGCAGGTTACAGGTTGCAGGTTAGAGTTTCACTATAGCTGAAACAACCCAAACCTTTACTAACCCTAACATTAGGCCTATGAAACAATATTTAACATTAAGGTTAACATTTTTTGTAAAGGTTTGGGTTGTTGCAGTTATGGGAAAACAGTGACCTGCAACCTCCAACCTGCAATTTTCCCTCCGGTTTACGAGATAGAATTTTCGTAGGTGACCACATGCTGAATCAGCAGGGGTTGGCTGCTACTGAACTACTAAGGGCCTTTAAGGGAATTCGCGATCTCAATCAACGCACACGATTAAGCCATGTAGTAGTCACGGTAAGTTAAATATTATAACTTTCTGTTATTATTTTTTAAATTTCCTTTAAAAAAAAATATTTGATTATTATTATCAATTACTCGTGTTCGAAGTGATTAAGGAATTAAGTGATTGATTTCTGTGGCATCTGCCACATTTTGGTTATTTCTATTTTTCGGAAAACTGTGTAGCCACATCAAGTAGAATTCACTTCTTACCCTGATTGTTGTTGTTCTTCCTTTTCCTCTTCTTCGCCTTCTTCTTCTTCTTCTTCTTCTTCTTCTTCTTCTTCTTCTTCTTCTTCTTCTTCTTCTTCTTCTTCTCATTGTTGTTATTGTTAATATATAGATTTTGCCAAGCCTTAAAGCGGAGCTCCCGTCTCTAGCCCCAGAAAGCAATTTATACACTCTTTTTTTTTATAAAAACTCGGGTGAGGCTAAATCGCGTGGGTGGGTGGATCGTGGGTAGGTGGGTGGTGGGACGTGTTTGTTTGAAGATAAAAAAAGATATATATTTGCTCCCTCAGTGCTCGGTTCAAATTTGTCTTAGGTCTTAGGTCTTGTCTGTTTCGAGAATTTCCAGTCGTTGATAAAAAAAATGGGTCAGGGTTAGGGACCCACGACCAACAACCCAAGACCCACGCACGACCCACGACCCATGACCCACGACCCATGACCCAAGACCCACCCGCTCACGCTGATTAGACACTCTCTAAAAACTCAGTCAGCCTGAGGAATGTTCTTAATACGTTATAATAATTATGGTTAATATCAGCCTCAACGTTCTTATAAAACAGGTTCTTATAAATAAAAAAAGAGTGTATAGTGTTTATAGAAATAATTATGCCTCTGCATAAAGTAGAAAAGTAACCGTCATTAATGTGTACAGTTTACAGTGATCAAACAGATCAAACACCTCTGAGCTGACAGCAGTAAACAAACAAGCCTTGCAAATAATAATAAACAATTTTAATCAAAAACTAAAACTGAAATTACATGCACAGTAATCTTTTTCACAACATTTTCCGTTTAACTCCGTTTGATTTTCCGTTTGAGATTGTTGTTGTTGTTGGTAAATAATTGCGTTCGACGAAGGAGAACGCGTCCTAATTTGCTCAGATTGGATGATTGTGTGGTCTTGCCCAAAAAGAATCGACATTTTTTCTGTGTAAGGGACACCAAAATAGCCGCCCTGAAGATTGCAGGGCACCCTCGCGTGGATTCTCGCACGCGCATTGATCTCGATCTGATGACAGTGTCTTTCTGTCACTGTCATATCTTGTTAATTATTATTTTACGAGCCCCAAAAGAATCGTGGGTAAATTGTGACTATGTGCTTAGTCTGTGCTGGTTTTCTGCCATACTGACTGAGGGTATTAAATGTTGAGTCTTAAGAGTGGACTATTCCTCTCTTTTTGATGCCCCTACACAACAGTCACATACTTAAATTTCTAGCTTGGAACCCCACCGAAATACAGGCTACGTATACAGTGTACAAACGATTTCCAGACACTGCAACGTTCTCACTTTTTTTCCCGTTTTTCAAGCGCAAACATTCTACTTTGTACAGACAAACTATCGCATTGGTCTGATCAATGTAGTGTTTTAACAGACCGATGAATCACATCTTTCGGCTCTTCCTAAAAACTTTGTATCAATATTTATTTACTTTTGCATCAGTATATGCATAAAACAGGCTAACAAAATCTGCATCTTGCTTAGTTCGCATATAGAAGTTTCGGAAGAAATCGTCTCATTTTGAATCCTTTGTTGGCAAGCTTGATGCAGAGAACGTTGAGTTTTATTTAATGGGTGACTTTAACTGTAATTTGGCTTCTCCGCAACCTGATATCAACACAGTGTTGTTAACAAATATTGTTGATATGTATAATCTTTACCAACTAATAGATAGTCCAACTCGCATTACTATCACATCTTCTACACTGATTGATGTTATTTTTACAAATTGTCAGAATAATATTGTTTCCGCTGGTGTGTCTCATGTAAGCCTAAGTGACCATAGTCTCGTCTTTGCATTCCGTAAGATTTCCATCAATTCACCTAAAGGTCATTCTACTTTAACATATAGGAAATTCAACAATTTCGACTCCGATGTCAGCCTCTATGCCAATTTAATTGTTACACGATTCCCTTTTATTTTCTTCAATCTTCCTGGGTTTAATATTTTACTAGTAACCACGTGTCTTCCCAGGGGGCTATTTACGGTTTATCGTCTCCTCAGAAACCATGCCTACAGTGTAGTTATTTTGACCACAACTTACCTTCTTAAATCACACAGATCGCACTTACTTATGATTCAGAGTCTAGCCAAAGGCAAAGTATTTCAATGCTCAGTGTTGTCACATGAGTCATAGTACCACTCAGCGCTTATTGAAGCCATACCTAGAAGTACATGCTCGTACATGGGTCCTATAAGATTGTTGCTTTCCCTACCCTTCTACTTTGCTCCCAAAGCGACTGTCGCACTTCAATATCCGAGATTACTAGTACAGTATACATTATAAAAGGACACAATGTTTTTACTCATTATATTATTTCAATGTCAATATTACTTATTACGGCTAGTTCTTGTCAATGCGAAGAAAAACAAGAATATGTATCCTTGTGGGGGTATTCCATTGAAATTCCGGCAACTAACTATATATTTTATACCATGCAAACAATAGGCCATTTCCGAGATCATGTCTGCCTCCTCTTCAAGGCGAGTCTAAGTGCGAAGTTTTTGTGATGGTAATTAGTTCTACTTTACATATGAATGAAAACTAATTTTCATAAGAAAAGCTTCGCACTTAGACTCGTTTTGAAGCGAAGACAGACATCAACTCGGAAATGGCCTATTACATAACCTAAGATAATCAACCCCGTGAAAAATAGAAAGTTTCGGTGTAAGCAAGGAAATTCAGTGCGAAATAAACCAGCGGGAAAATGCCCTCATTTTTTTA
>NC_090887.1:2232393-2239893 GCF_036669925.1 Montipora capricornis
AACCAACTGTATGGTGAAGGATGATATATAGGCCTAATTGAACAGAGGTCTTTCCTGGGATGTAGCAAGGGACGCATGGCTTTGCAAAAATTGAAATATTACATGGTTTAGTTTCGGCTTAAAGTCCCGAAGATAAAACATCTCAACGATCAGGCAGTGAACCTTGTTCACATACTTTTTGATATCTTAAAATTCTTTTCGATTTTTCTCTTCCTAAGGTTTCGGTGGCCTCATGGTTAGACTGCTGGACTCCGGATCGAGTGGGCCGGGTTCGGGTCCTGGCCGGGGACATTGTGTTGTGTTATTGGGCACGACACTTTTCTCTCACGGTGCCTCTCCTCACCCAGATGTATAAATGGGTACCAGCGAAATTAATGCTGGGGGTAACCCTGCGGTGGACTGGCATCCCATCCAGGGGGGGAGTAGAAATACTCCTAGTCGCTTCATGCTACAGAAACCGGAGATACGCGCCGGCCTGATAGACCTTCTACGCTCGTAGAAGACTTTACCTTTACCTTTACCTAAGGTCTCGGTAAAGGAAAATAACGTGTTCGCGGAAAGTGAAATTGTCGCACCGCTATTTTTTGCATAGGGTCAAACTATATATCATATTAATGTTAATGGAGTGAATTATTTGAATAAAGTCTTAGCTTTTTAGTATTTAATATTGTCTTTTAGCATTGACGGCTCAAACTCAGAACGACCGAGTCTGCTTCAGAAACTCCTGCCCCTTCACTTTATTGCGAAAATAACCGTACTTTGTTGCATCTTAGTCACGGAAGAATCGAAGGAAATATGACGCTCAAAGTCCCACCCCATACTAAATTTGGGAAGAAAAAGTGCCATGAGATCAGTCTCCTAAGACAAACGAAACATTCCTCAAACGGCATTTGGGGTACAATCATTCACTAAAACTGAAAATTTTGAAGCGATATCTTAAAACCCGTCGGGAGGTCTGAGAAGTTTTAATTTTGGCTTCAAAAATCGAGCAAGAAGATTTCACGTGGAGTTCACGGTCTGCTGAATAACTCCAACCCCTACAGCCAATCAGTCTTTGGGCAGAACAGTTTTGGCTCTATGTCTGTTCTCTCGAGATGCGATCACTAGGGTTTTTTGGTTTCGTTTTTGATAGTTTTTTGTTCAGCTCGATTGTAGAATCATGTATGACGAGCTTTTGTAGTTTCTGTGAGAACTATTTACTACTTGTAGCTTTTGTTGAGTTTTGAATCGATGATAGAGAGTTTTGTCTATTTATAACCCAGACTGGACTACTGGATTTAATCTTTTTTTTCTCAACGAGATGTCAAGTTATTGTGGAACGTTTGGTACCTCAAGATTATGGAAATGTGAAATTAAAATCTTTGGACTGGACTGTACAACACGAAGCATGGAATTTTAGACTTTTAAGCATTAAGAGAAATGGAGTACAGATGTTGTCTTCTTGTCTTCGCCACGGCAGATTTAAACAGTTTGCAAGGAACTAAACCAGGATTACCGAACCGGACTTCAAATACAGGGCCCGGTTATTTGAAAGCCGATTACCTTAATCCAGGATTGGCGCAAACTTTTATTTCATCTTTTCAACTTTTTGGTGAAAGTTTCCTTTGCTTATTTTTGTTTTTCAAGATTGACTTCTTTTAATGTAAAGTTTTACCTAATATCAGCCTTGAACAGCATTTGGGAGTAGAAAATAGAACTCCCTTATTAATTAATAACCTGAGATTAGCGTTAATCGGCTTTTGAAGAACTGGCCCAGGATGAGTTGTTGAACTGTGATTTGGAATAAGTTTTTAGGATGATTTAAGGCTGATCTTGTAATTTTTGGATGAGCGGAGTTAAGGAAGCAAGTAAACCTGTTGGATTTGAATAAAGTCTCCTTCAAAAAATAAATAAATAAAAAATCCCGTAACCTGATAACCCGCTAAAAGGACTTCGTTGTTTGCATTTGCAAATTTAGTAACATTAATAATGAATTTTTACAACAAACAACTTCAAGTTATATTACAGATTCATCTTTCTGGTAATCTCTCACCACTTTCCGAAGTTTACCTGCAGTTGAAGTTCAGTGTAACTGGACAATTCGTGTTAAATGTTTGCGCATTCCACGGATACTCCCTTGTAGACGTCTTGTTACATATATTTGTGCCGATTTCGCTTATTTTCGCTCGAGTATTACTAGTATGGATTTCAGGATCGCCTTTCTCGGTGAATTTTCGAAAGACGAATCTCAAATTCGGCGAAGGTTTGGGGACATCCCTAATCGATCGGATGCTGGAGTTTTTAATGAAGGTAAGAATTGCACTGGTTTGTCGTCAGTTCCAGCTTGAACAAGACGAGATCGCAGGCCGGCGGCTCCGTGTTGCCTGCCTTTCAATTTTCTCGAATTTTCTCGACTCTCTAAGCGGCGGTCGAGAAAAGATCTGGAAAAATGACGCCTAAAACAGCTGGGAACGGCCAAAAAAACATAACACGGGACTCAGTTAACACTTTGTTTAATCTTTCATTGAATTATTTGTTTTCAAACTTTATTGCCGAGCAAATCGCAACCGCCCTATGACCCTATTGACGAGGGTCAACAAGCCCGAAACTGCTGTTAACTTTGCGTCTGCTTTCTAGTTTGAGCGCTAATCATGCTAGGTTTGGCCGACCGTAGATCCATTTTGAAGAGAATGCCTTCGTGAATGTTGTTGATCTGTCCGAACATGCTTAGCATTGCTTGTTTTGATCCATCGTAATGCATAGATCCTTACACGGCATTGCAGTCCTTAGTCACGGTGAAACGCTTATTATCAAAATGGACGGAAATCGACGTTTTTGCCATTTGCGAAAAACCTGTCTAACAGATTTTACTATTTATTGCCATACATGATTATTATTATTATTTTTTCGCTAAGGAAATCCTGAAAGGTGGGGAGATCCTGAAAGGTAAGGGAAATCGCACGGCTAGATAAAAGGCGTTTGAAATATCTAGTTTTTAGTCTTCCCCCCCCCCCACCCCCAGGGGCTCGGTCACTAAAATTTATCATTTTCCCTGATTTGCATTTATTTGTAGGTAATTAAACTACATTTTACATCAATTTCAGTGACTGTTGCTTTTCACACATTTCAAAATATTGATCTTGATCATTTTTCCGGAAAACTTTAATAAGCCCCCTATTAAGCGCGAATGTGACCGCGGGGTTGTTTTCGAGCGTCTTCGTTTTCGTAACACCCGTGGCTAGTGGTGAATGTTACATGTACGTCGTCGCTTCGAAGCTCTCTACCCACCTCCAACGGCTTCCCCGAACCCGTTAGGCTTCGTTTACCAAGAAGCAAATTCGGCTGATTATTCAACTTATGTGGTATGTACTAAAACAATATATTATTAACCTTTCAGTGTCGATGGAAGTGGTATATATTGATCCCCATATTCAAATCCACTTCGGTGAATAACTTATTTACACACCTACGAGATCGAAATAACATACAGAGTCCTCACCTGATAATATGCAGGCTGGACTGACCACGAGCTTGGGAGTTCAACTGCAAAGACGAGAGTAAGAATATGATTCGACTTGCACGCTGAAATATGACACAGTGACAGGGGATAAAAATAGGCAGAATTTAGCATACATTAATTATCTTCACTACGTTTGTCACGCAAGCTTCGAACCTAAAACATCAACACAGGTCCTACATTCCACATGTCACTTGTTACAGGTCGTTCTTCTACAAAGGAACCCAAAACCTTCACATTGGCTAACTTTAGGCCTAATTTAGAGTAAGTGAAGGTTTTGTAACGAGTGACCTGTACTTTAAACCTGTCGACTTTCATGTCTGAAAACTTGTCTGAATGATATTCCTTGAACACCGTACTGAAGTTACTCGTCCAACCTTCCAAGTAAGCCGTTGTCTGTTTTGGAGAATATTTCAAATGAATTTCTATCCTTTGGTTTTTTTAAGAGAGCAACCAACGTAACTGCACTAAGTGAGCGAAGCTGAAACAGACGGGGATGCTCGTCGTCTCGCTTAGGGATGTAAATTTTGGATTTTGGTCTCGCTTAGGGTGTTCCGGGCAAAGCGCCAATATTTTAAAGGAGCTAGGTCACGCAATTTTAGGCAATTTCAGCACTGATCGAATGGTCGTAGAAGTAACTAAAATATCAAAATAACTGTTCAAAACTATAGAAGAACTGTAACAAAACACCGGGAAGCCAAGAAGGGACATGGATGGACAAAACTGGAGAGGACTGAAATGGATTGATTTCGGTAAATTTGAAAAACGTCGGCCCACCTTTTCTCAAATCTATATCAGTTTATATCAAAATGTCATTTACACAGCTGGAAAATCATTCTCAGTAGTTATGTGGCCGTGATTTTGCAAATGAAAGACTCTTGCTCTGCCAATTTGACGTTTAGAGCTCATAATTAACAAAATTGAACAAAATTACCTAAAATAGCGTGACCTAGCCCCTTTAAGCGCCGCCAAGGTCTCGTTTAGGGTTATGCGAAGAAACCCAGAATTACGCGAAGAGAACAGAAGTCAAATTTTCTTTTTAACGTGTTTTGTTTTGGGGTCAAAATTTGCTTAAGCCACGCCCAGATTGGTCTCCTTTAGGGGTTAAATTCAAAATTTCCGACGAGCATCCCGTCTGTTCCATATGGAAGTCTCCCCCCCCCCCCACCCCCGGGGCGGAACCTTCTTGTTGCCTCATGCAGACGATACAATAGGTGCGAGGAGCCACGATTATTCGGCTTCAATGCAAGGAAAGGTAAGTTGAATTGTTTGAAGACAATGCCACCATACTTAAGTGCACACAAAGTAATTGTGGAAGTTCAAGAGAGCGACGCTCGCATACAGGTTTGAGCCAGACGTTTTGCGCTTTCTTAAGGTACACGGTGCTAAATAATAGTTAGGTGATTTCTCTACCAAGTTACTCTTCGTTGAATTGGCCTATCTTTTTTGGTAGTAGCCAAAACGCGAGAAATTATCTTAATTTCGAAAAACAAACTCCGATTTTTGGAAAGACTAAGTCAGATGCTCGCAAAAACCAACTTCGATTTTAAAACACACAAAAAAAGTAAAAGAAAACAAAGTCCGATTTCGAGAAAAAAACTAAGATGTCCCTTAAGAACTTTTGTAGCTTCCCTAAGTTCTTTGATGTTTTTGACTAATTTCCACCATAAATGAAGGACAGATGCC
Source organism: Montipora capricornis (assembly GCF_036669925.1). Taxonomy (NCBI): domain Eukaryota; kingdom Metazoa; phylum Cnidaria; class Anthozoa; order Scleractinia; family Acroporidae; genus Montipora; species Montipora capricornis. Next base: position 2,237,576 of record NC_090887.1, read on the forward strand.
GGTCATTCGAAAACAACAGTACAGGGGCCGGTTCCTGAAAGGAGGAATAAATTATACCTGACATAACAGTTACTCCAGAGATAAATCTGCTATTCTAACAGAACAGAATTTATTCTGGGGATAAAGGTATTCCTGGAATAAGGCACATTTATTACTGGAATAGAGTTATTCCTACTTTCAGGAACCGGCCCCAGGAGAATACGGACAAAAACTGAAACAAAAAAAAAATGGGAAAAAGAAAAGGCTTCCCAACCCCGACCCCGACCCCGGCCTCGCCCCGGCCCCGGCCCCGGCCCCGGCCCCAGCCCCGGCCCTGCGTTTTGGCTACTACCTTTTTTTTTATCGTAGTACCACTTTAAGTTATTGCATGATTACCTTTCCCCCTGCCTCGATTAGAATTTTTTATACTCGGGTGGCAGTTATTAAAATAAGTCGTCTCTACTAGAAAAAAGATTTTTAGCAACAGAAATGTGGTTGTGTGAAGACAAGTTAAACAGAAAAACGATTCACTTCCGGTTGCCGTTCATGGGGGCTAAATGCAAAAATGTCCCTTACTTGAGCTCCCTAATTGGCATGATTTCGATCATGATTAACGCAGGTACCTCTCACGCTTATGATACTAATCGAAGAAAATTTAGTGGTGAACTATAATGACTGATGGTATTAAATGTTGAGTCTTAAGACTGGACTATTCCTTTCTTTTTGATGCCCCTACACAACAGTCACATACTTAATTTTCTAGATTGGAACCCCACGGAAATACAGGCTACGTATACAGTCTACTAACGATTTCTAGACACTGCAACTTTCTGACTTTTTTCCCGTTTTTCAAGCGCAAACATACTACTTTGTACAGACAAACTATCGCATTGGTCTGATAAATGTAGTGTTTTAACAGACCGATGAATCACATCTTTCGGCTCTTCCTAAAAACTTTGTATCAATATTTATTTACTTTTGCATCAGTATTTGCATAAAACAGGCTAACAAAATCTGTATCTTGCTTAGTTCGCATATAGAAGTTTCGGAAGAAATCGTCTCATTTTGAATCCTTTGTTGGCAAGCTTGATGCAGAGAACGTTGAGTTTTATTTAATGGGTGACTTTAACTGTAATTTGGCTTCTCCGCAACCTGATATCAACACAGTGTTGCTTTTAACAAATATTGTTGATATTTATAATCTTTGACAACTAGTAGATAGTCCAACTCGCATTACTATCACATCTTCTACTCTGGTTGATGTTATTTTAACAAATTGTCAGAATAATATTGTTTCCGCTGGTGTGTCTCAATTAAGCCTAAGTGATCATAGTCTCGTCTATGCATTCCGTAAGATTTCCATCAATTCACCTAAAGGTCATTCTACTTTAACTTATAGGAAATTCAATAATTTCGACTCCGATGTCAGCCTCTATGCCAATTTAATTGTTACACGATTCCCTTTTATTTTCTTCAATCTTCCTGGGTTTAATATTTACTAGTAACCACGTGTCTTCCCAGGGGGCTATTTACAGTTTATCGTCTCCTCAGAAACCATGCGTACAGTGTAGTTATTTTGACCACAACTTACCTTCTTAAATCAAACATATCGCACTTACTTATGATTCAGAGTCTAGCCAAGGGCAAAATATTTCAATGCTCAGTGTTGTCACATGAGTCATAGTACCACTCAGCGCTTATTGAAGCCATATCGAGAACTACATGCTCGTACATGGGTCCTATAAGTGTTTCTTTCCCTACCCTTCTACTTTGCTCCCAAAGTGACTCTCGCACTTCAATATCGGAGATTACTAGTACAGTATACATTACAAAAGGACACAATGTTTTTATTCATTTTATTATTTCAATTTCAGTATTACTTATTACGGCTAGTTCTTGTCAATGCGAAGAAAAACAAGAATATGTATCCTTGTGGGGGTATTCCATTGAAATTCAAACAATTACATAACCTAAGATAATCAACCCCATGAAAAATAGAAAGTTTCGGTGTAAGCAAGGAAATTCAGTGCAAAATAACCAGCGGAAAAATGCCCTCATTTTTTGAGGCAAATTGGCTTCAAAGTCGTTCAACATAAAGAGATACAAAAACTCCCCAAAAAAGCTATTGGATATGACAACCGTTTCATACCAATTAGGTGCCATTAATAAGGCGTTGGGACTTGTTCGCGATAACTGAAGCGCTGCAAAAACTCCACATGCATTAAAAAGAAAGATACATGAGTATGAAATATACCGTCGATACACCTATTCAAACTAAAAGCACTTCAACGTAAGCTACATCCTTTTCAAAAATCCATTCATGTTCCACGTGGCATTGT
>NC_090887.1:2249893-2252393 GCF_036669925.1 Montipora capricornis
GTTTTTCGTAATCCTGCTCAGGCAATTGTTCCAGGAACAGTTGGACGGTTAACACTAAAGACGTGTTATGATCTATGCATTACGTTGGATCAACACAGACATTGATAAGCATATTAAAAAGACACCACTGTTAGGACAGATCAAACAACGTTCAGGAAGGCATTTTCTTCAAAATAGTCTGAACTACGGTCGGCCAATCCTATCTTCATCAGCGCTTAAACTAGAAAGCAGACGCAGACAGCTGTTTCGGGCTTGTTGGCCCTGGTCGTCACACGACATCAGTTGCGGTCTTTAGTGTTAAATGTTTATTATTATTTTTTGCCGCGGTTGATCTCTTGGTGTTCCGGTCTATTTGCAACTTTTTATCTGAAGGAGGAGGATGGTATTGGCCATTCCAAAGTTTCTTTCTCAATTAATGGTGTTGCGTTGCCGAAATCGCAACGGACTGGACTCTAATCTACGTATGTAACCCTAACCCTAACATTATTGCTTCTGTTAATGGATCGCAACTTGAAAACGTACAATGTGCAAAGCTCCTAGGTTTGGAAATTGATAAGGAATTAACATTTCATTCGCATGTTGATAAGTTATGCAAGAAACTATCTCAGCGTATCGGAATTTTAAAAAAGATTAGACATTGTCTGCAAATTAAGCATAGAGTTCTCTTTTATAATGCTATTATTAGACCAGTAATGGATTACGTAAGTGTTATCTGGTCAAACTGTGATAAACATTGTCTAGATCGTGTTTTAAAGCTACAAAAGAGAGCAGCGAGAATTGTCATTGGTGCTGACAGTTATGCACCCTCTGTTCAGTTATTTAACAAACTCAAATGGATACCTTTCTTCGAGAATGCTAAATTAGCCAAGTGTTGTATCATATACAAGCGTTTGCAAGGTCGCGTGCCTCGTTATCTTACTAACTTATTAGTACTTACCGGTGAGACTCATTCACGGCAAACTAGATATGCTAAATTTAATATAGCCTGCCCTCGAGTTAATCGAAATACAGAAGGTGGTAGAACATTTACTGTGACTGCTTGTCGGGAATGGAATAAGCTACCTCTTCAAATGAGGAAAGCAGAGACTCTCGAGACTTTCAAAAATTCTCTTTGGAATAGGATTTTTAAAGATCAGCAATCTTTAAATCATTTCTCTATATAAGTATTGTGGGTCACTGTGCTGCATGCTAATAATTGTTTCATAGTTTTATTACATTTTGCTAATTTTATCATAAGCTCTGATTTTTACCTATTTTAACTATTTTGATCTTGTAATGAGGGCCTCTAGTTTATTAGCATTTAGATGCTATTTTGAGCTACCCTCGATAAATAAAGACTTCACTCACTCACTCACTATGTACCTGACAAGGCTGGACAAATGTAAGTACTTTTGACTTCGTAACCTTTTTCTGGCTTTTTCGTTAGAAAGGGATTTGTTTCCAATATTCTTTAATTTTGCAATTGCAGCTTCAGATTACCACATTATTGTTTTCAATAAAATCCTGAAAATCCAAGCCTTATTGACTGATTGCTCCATTGAGCCATCGGTCCAATTGGTACTGGCATGATCAGTTGAAGGTTGGCCTTTGGCCATCTATCGCAATTGTCTGTAACGTCGTCTTTGCGTAATCCGATCTTAAAGACTACAATTGTAGCCTCAGAGACGTTTCACCTTTCTCATGTGTTGCTCATTGTGTTTCAGCTGCGTCGCAATGACGAGGGCCAACAAGCCCGAAACAGCTCTTTGCGTCTGCTTTCTAGTTTGAGCGCCAATCATGCTGGGTTTGGCCGACCGTAGTTCCATTTTGAAGAGACTGCCGTCGTGAATGTTGTTGATCTGACCTAAAATGCTTATGTTGATCCAACCTCTACTAACTATGATCCAACGTAATGCAAAGATCCTTACACGGCATTGCAGTCCTTAGTCACGGTTAAACGATTATTATCAAAATGGACGAAAATAGACGTTTTTGCCATTTGCGAAAAACCTGTCGGACAGATTTCACTATCCTGAAATATTAAGGTGGGGTCGTACGGCTAGATTAAAAGGCGTTTGAAATATCTTGTTTTTAGTGTCCCCTCTAAGAGCTCGGTCACTATATTTATCATTCTCCCTGATTTGCATTTATTTGTAGGTCATTAAAATTACATTTTACATCAATTTCAGTGACTGTTGCTTTAATTTCACATATTTCAAAATATTGATCTTTTTATTCGGAAAACTTTAAGCGCGAATGTGTCCGCGGGGTTGTTTCCGAGGGTCTTCGTTTTCGTAACACCCGTGGCTGGTGGTGGATATTTCATGTACGTCGTAGCTTCTCTCTACCCACCTCCAACGGCTTCTCCGATCCCGTTAAGCTTCGGTTACAGAGGACGCAAATTCGGCTGATTATTCAACTTATGTGGTATGCACTAAGACAAGATATTATTAACCTTTTAGTGTCGACGGAAGTGGTATATATTTATCTCTGCTCGGTATCCCCCATATTCAAATCCACT
>NC_090887.1:2257393-2372393 GCF_036669925.1 Montipora capricornis
TTCTTTAGGATCCAGCTTTCTGCTCTAAAGAGCACGACCCTCCATGCAAGTAGCCTTTCCTTCAGTGTCTTGCCTAAGATCCAAACAAAAGTTAAGCAGCTTGTAATTAATACATGCTTTCATACCCAGATCACTTTGTCAATCACTGCTTATAGCACTTCCCAAGTAGGGATACTGGTTTGGTTGGTCTATTGGTCATCACTTCTAATTTCCTTTTCTGGCATTTGTAACTTTAGTCTTCTTTGCGTTGATTTTCATATAGACTGAGTGCAGTCAGGACTGTTTAGGCTACTAACAAGCTGTTTAAATTTTGAGCCACCCACGTCATCTGCAAACTTTATTGAATTAAATAAACTCTACCATCTCCCAACAAGCACACCCTCTTTCAGATCATCAAAAGCTTCGGCTCTATTATGATCCTTTTCTCAGCATAGATGTTATATATATAAATAGCGTTGGAAAAAGTGGGCAACCTTGCCTCGCTCAACATCCAGTAACTTCAGGATCTGATTCCTCATTCTCCACCGTCGCACTAATAGTTTACCCCGTGTAAAGTGTCTTTATAATTCTCTGATCCTTCCATTCCACGCCAATTCTATCCAGAATTTCCAAACGCTTCTCCCGTTTGACTTGCTCAAAAGCTTTCCCAAAATGTAGGTTCCATTGCTAATGTCTACATTTCCTTCACACAACGTCTACGTAATTGCATTTCCTCTTGTTCCTCCGTCTGGTGCAAATTGAAACTGACCAGTCAGCTCTCAAGCACTCTTCTGCCTTTTGGCCATTATTTGCAGTATACATGTAACCTTTGACACATGACAAAGTAAGCTTCTGGTATCATGAAGATCTGAGCTCTTCACTACATTGGTCTACTTTGGTAATGCATATAGTACCATCAAGCTTCTGCAAAAATTAGTCCCCTGAGCGCGGTTGTTCGAAAGCCGATTAACTTAATCCAGGATCAGTAAGATTCCGTAGAATGTACAAAGAGCGAAAGTCTGCATAGATCTCCATGAAAGTCCTGCAGGTGAAACTCAAACGGTTCAATAAAATTGAGAATGATTTTGTTTCATGTTTTCAACTTTTTGCTGAAAGTTTCTTTTGCTTATTTCTGTCTTTCAAGATTGACTTCTTCTAATGTAAAGTTTTGCCGAATATCAGCGTTGAACAGCATTTGGTAGTAGAGAAATAAACTCCTTGGTTAATTTTTAGTCTGGGATTAGCGTTAATTGGCTTTTTGAACAACCGAGCCCTGGCCACTTTCTTGGGTTATTTCTCTGATTTCACAATTTATGAGTAGGGTCTATATTCTACCCGCTTTTTTCGAGCCACTTGAATAATTGAAAAAAATTAAAGTGCCCCTGTGACCAAAAAATCAATTCATATTTTCTTTGGATTTCAAAACTATGTTAACAAAACACTAAGTGACCCACGTTTTTAGCCTTGATTTCAAAAAGACACCTCTTTATTTTAAGTGTAATTTTCCTATTTAATGGTCAGCCATTACTAACATTATGTTCTTGAGAGAGCTGGATCGAGGAGAAAATGACGTCAAAGGCCAGCTCACTAGTTTAAGAATGCAATACGTGTGTACGCCTCAGAATTAATATGCAGAAGGGGGTTTTGGGCTTTCAGACTTTTAAACTCACGCTTTGCATATATAATAAGCTGCGTTCACACGCTGAAATTTTAAGCTAGTGAGCCTCTGACGTCACTTTTCCCTGGATCCAACCGTCTGCCGTCCAATCGGTCAGTTTTGAACGTGAGTAATGGCGGACCGTGAAATCCAAAACTTACACTCAAAGTAAACGGCCTTTGGATAAAAATCAAAGCTCAAAATTTTGCCAGTCAGGTGTTAGGCAAACACACTTTCAAAATCTGAAGGAAAAAAGGAAGTGGTTTTTTTTATCACAGGGTCACTGAAGGGTAGTTCTGAATCCGCTCCACAGATTTTTTTTAGAACTCTGCAGAGAGTTTCATCTTGGCCTGCTGATCACTTTTGTGTATACTAATAAAAAAATTGGAGTCACTGAGTTTATTTTTCAGATATGAACAAGTAAATCCAAAATTATAGGATGTTTTTGCAAGGCTCTCCTATTGCCATGGTAACTTTCACGTCACAAAAATGACTGCACCTTGTTCAGCAATAATTGATGTTAAACATGGTAACATAACATTGCTGTTACGTGATAAAGTGTTGTAGTGTCAATCTTTCTAACAACAAAGTCTCTTGAAAGTGTTGAAACTGGTTTGAGCAACCTTAATGCTACACATTTCTTGTGTAATCTAAAGAATTATAAACTACAACAGAGCCGAAGGATTGCTTGGTAAAAGTCTTCTCCAACATGTACTAATATGTCATAATTCCTTAAGGATGTTTACAGATTAAGAAGTAGATGGTATAACCCAAGGCTAAGAATAGGCCAATTTCAGCACAATAAATTTGTCTTAAGAATGGGGTTTATGACATGGTCTTCACCTCTGCTTCTAGTGCCAATGTGGAACCTCGTTAATACGACCACCTTCGGGCCATAGAAAATTGGTCGTATTAATTAGGTGGGGTCACATTATGATGCAATAAAAACACGCTTTAAACATGTACTGCACATAAATACCTTTAATTTCGTCATAAATCAACCTTTTTACAGTTATTTTCAACCTTAAAACCAAAATTTATTGGAATTGAACAACACCGAGTAAATGTAATACGAAAAAACAATGACTTCTTTTAGTTCCTCAACGGGATATGGCCTCTTGTGAAATGTCCCGAAGAGGCGTCCATTGCATTGTCGCTTACAGCAAGTTACACATTAGCAAGTTCAAACGGTTTTGAAAAAAGTCTGTGAGTATCGACTGGCTTCGTCTTCGCTTACCAATCACTTGGAACACAATCAATAACTTTTGCGAGATATTCGCAGTTCTTATTACAAGGATTGACACTACAACACTTTATCACTTAACAGAAATGCTATGGTACCATATCAAACACCAATTATTGCTGAAAAAGATTCGGTCATTTTTGTGACCGTGGCAACAGGAAATCCCTGCAAAAACACCCCATATATTGGCTTTAGTTGCTCATATCTCAAAAACGAACTCAGTGACCCGCATTTTTTATGTCCGAAATGTAATCAGCATGCCAGGGTGAGACTTTCGGCAAAGTTAAAAAAAATGTGTGGAGCAGATTCAGAACCACCTTAAATAATTGAAAATTTAAGGTAGCTCTCAATCCGCTCAACAATTTTTTTTTTAACTTTGCAGAGAGTTTCATCTTCGCCTGTTGATCACTTTTGTGCAATACAAAATAAGGGTCACCGAGTTCGTTTTTCAGATATGAGTAATTAAAGCCAAAATATACGGTGTTTTTGCAAGGCTTTCCTGTTGCCATGGTAACTTAATACGTCACAAAAACGACTACATCTTGTTTATCAATAATTTATGTTTCACATAGTACCATAACATTGGTGTTACGTCATAAATTGTTGTACTGCTAATCAAGCCTTCGGAAACGCGATTTCCGCCACTGCTGAGGCAAAGTCAGCTTGTTTTAATATTTCATTTTTTAACGGTAAAATGTCATTCTTTGTGCATCAAAATATAACAAAAATGTGTATGGAGAAAACGTTTTAGCTTTACAGAGGCTTTACTTGGTTTTAAATTTATTGCATTTTAGATTGACTGTATTAATTTCATAATTTTTACAATTTTTTGACGTTAGCTGTTTAATTTAGGGGGTTTGATCGAGGCCCCCGAACCCCCCTAGCTCCGCCCCAGGGGTTGTTCACATTAGAGACACAGAAGTAGTCCCATTTGCGATCACCACCTTGTTGTGGTGGGGTAGTTCGCGTGTCAGGTTGACCGCTAGAGCGATGTCGGCTGGAGTCTTGTATCCTCACGGTAGGGTCACCCTTGCAGGCCAGGTCGAAGAATAGGGGCCAGACGACGGGTACTCTCCTGGTCCTACATGTCAGGGGTTGAGCTGAGAGCCAATCACCCCCTCCTGAAAAAAAGATGTGCGGAAACCGGAAAAAAAGTGAGGCCTATTGTGTCAGGAGGCAAGAAGGCCGATAGCTAACACAGAAGCAAAGGTAATTCACAACAAGACTGCAGTCAGGAACAAGTGTAAATATAGTGGCTGTGGTGCAAAGAGGCTCGCCTACTCCTTACGCTTGCGTTGCTATTTTCGTTCCGTCATTAATCACTCCCACTGTGAATTGAACAACACAAAGAACAAAGATGAGTATGCGTGCGCATCCGAAATCCGCACATTATGGACTTTCGGTGCAGTCTCAGTTTCAAAAATGGACTTCCTTTGTGGATGTGTATTGTTTGGAACTGGCCAGAAGTCGTCATTACCAGTGCTGATGACCGGAAAAAATAGCAGTATCTGTGAATAAGAATAGAGCCTGCATTTTTAGAGGGAAAAGAAGATTCGTCTTGAAGGGAACCTCCACTCATGATAACAAAAGATAAGTTATTTAAACTCACACAAACTACCACACGTATAAAATCACATTTGTTTGAAAACTTTCCATGGCTTTCTCCCGACTCTCCTTGCCCGATTTCTGTTCTTCAGCGTTTTCTTTTCCAAGATGTAACATCGAGATTGCGAATTCTCTTTACGTCATGGTCTTCCTAAGAAAAGAGGGCTTCTCAAAATATAAAAATAAAGAAACTTTATGGAAAAATCCCTTTCTTCTTAAAATGACATTAGCAAAGTTCGCGTCCCATTTAAGACGTGTCTTAGTTACTTCTGTAAAAATGGTCGTCATATCTCCCGTGCGCATGCCTGTTCTTTCGCTTACGTTCACATAATAATGAACTTTATTAAAAACTGAACTACGTAATTTTATTAGGTTTCCTGCATTTTCATTGGCTCGCCGGACACAGGCTATCAGTTCATATACGTGCTGTACCTAATATGGTCAGGGAACGCGTCAGGAATATTAAAAGTGAGCTGAAAACAGTTTTGCAACTCAGTAATTTTGTCCATAACAGCAACGACGGATCCCATCCTTTAACCCACAACAAGGCAAACGGGGCTGCAATACTCCGTCTGAAAGTGGATTAGACGAAGCCAGCGTCAGATCAAACCAACATTGCAGTTTCAACGAACATAACAAATGTGACACGCTTCGAACAAGAAAACCGTCTCCCTCCTCAATTAAACTTTTACAATTACACCAACGTTTACGTTTTCACCAATTTCGGTCCTTCAATTTTCTTTCCCTTCACTATTTCCAAAACTCCTGTATGGCGATTAGATCTCCCACTCTATTCCCAACTTATATTGTATTCTAAGCGCGCGCTAGACCGCACGGCCACGGAGGTCCGTGCTTCCGACTTAAGCAAAAATTTATTTTTAAATCCTTTTCGCCCGTGATGATTAACTGAAAGTTTTTGATGAAGTGGACGGATAATTTTTCTTTGACATCGGCAAGCTTTAAAGGTAAGGAGAATTTCTGTACTCTATTTCTAGATCTTGCTTGTTTGTTTGTTTGTTATAGGTCTTTATCTGGATGGGTGAAGATGGATGGTGTATATTTTGCCTAATGATCTTCTTCCATTCGTGAGGAATTGCATCTATAATCCTCATACATTTAAAGCGCTCTACTGGAGAAAGAAAGACTCCTTCGTCAGATAAGAGTTCACCAACTGCGATAATACCATTGAAGACCAGGTGTTTTCCAAAGACTGAAAGCTTTGAACAGTTCTATTTTCAAGTGAAGCTATGATCTTCGCAGTTATGAGCGCAATCTTTGCAATTGCGTAGAGAAGCCTGAAAAATTCAGGACTTCAACGGGGTTTGAACCCGTGACCTCGCGATTCCGGTGCGACGCTCTAACCAACTGAGCTATGAAGCCACTGACGTTGGGAGCTGGTCATTTGTGGGTTCTAATGGTCCCGTGAGGAATGAATCAGTGATGAAATGGTATATGAAATGAATCATATATGAACTGCGGATATGAAATCAAGTGAAGCTATGATCTTCGCAGTTATGAGCGCAATCTTTGCAATTGCGTAGAGAAGCCTGAAAAATTCAGGACTTCAACGGGGTTTGAGCCCGTGACCTCGCGATTCCGGTGCGACGCTCTAACCAACTGAGCTATGAAGCCACTGACGTTGGGAGCTGGTCATTTGTGGGTTCTAATGGTCCCGTGAGGAATGAATCAGTGATGAAATGGTATATGAAATGAATCATATATGAACTGCGGATATGAAATCAAGTGAAGCTATGATCTTCGCAGTTATGAGCGCAATCTTTGCAATTGCGTAGAGAAGCCTGAAAAATTCAGGACTTCAACGGGGTTTGAACCCGTGACCTCGCGATTCCGGTGCGACGCTCTAACCAACTGAGCTATGAAGCCACTGACGTTGGGAGCTGGTCATTTGTGGGTTCTAATGGTCCCGTGAGGAATGAATCAGTGATGAAATGGTATATGAAATGAATCATATATGAACTGCGGATATGAAATCAAGTGAAGCTATGATCTTCGCAGTTATGATCATAGCTTCACTTGATTTCATATCCGCAGTTCATATATGATTCATTTCATATACCATTTCATCACTGATTCATTCCTCACGGGACCATTAGAACCCACAAATGACCAGCTCCCAACGTCAGTGGCTTCATAGCTCAGTTGGTTAGAGCGTCGCACCGGAATCGCGAGGTCACGGGTTCAAACCCCGTTGAAGTCCTGAATTTTTCAGGCTTCTCTACGCAATTGCAAAGATTGCGCTCATAACTGCGAAGATCATAGCTTCACTTGATTTCATATCCGCAGTTCATATATGATTCATTTCATATACCATTTCATCACTGATTCATTCCTCACGGGACCATTAGAACCCACAAATGACCAGCTCCCAACGTCAGTGGCTTCATAGCTCAGTTGGTTAGAGCGTCGCACCGGAATCGCGAGGTCACGGGTTCAAACCCCGTTGAAGTCCTGAATTTTTCAGGCTTCTCTACGCAATTGCAAAGATTGCGCTCATAACTGCGAAGATCATAGCTTCACTTGATTTCATATCCGCAGTTCATATATGATTCATTTCATATACCATTTCATCACTGAGTTCTATTTTCGCTAATCCAAACAGCCTGATGAACGACATCACTGTATGAAGCTATTGAACTTTCATTTAGCTTTGACCAAACATCTACACATTCTTTATTAAAAAAACAGATCCATACCAACAACATCAACACAGAGTGGTTGGCCTGTGGTTCATTAAGACACCTTTTATTTGTTCCCTTTTTACTGCATTTCTTGTCAGGTCCGCAGAGGTTACTTATTTACAATTTACGAACTGAATTAAAGTACTTTTTCTTTTCTGCAGCTCTGTAATGGCACATACCACTTTACCGGTCCCAAAATCCCCTTCGATAAAATTAGGAGTTTGGCCAGTCGCCTCCTATCCAATGATTTAACAAGGTGTACACCAAGCTGTTGAAATCACTTAACAACGTGTTTATGGTCAACCCGACACGTTGAAGAATCATGTACTCGGTTGATTTACACTTGACGGGGGTTGTGCGCACGCCCATTGATAACGATTGTGACCCGATCCAACTTTTAATTTCACACCATAGAGCAATTCTCCTTCTTATAATGGAACCGAATGAAGGTTATTCACGCTGTACTAAATCACAATATATTATTTTTCGGCAGTTTGGACTGGTGCTAAAATATTAGCATCTTCCTTTTCAAAGGGGCTATGTCACTTTATTTTTGAGTCACGGTTTCGGGTAAATCTTTAGTTAATCACGAGTTTAAAGTCAAAAATGATAATGTGGAAGTCCCTTACTGATAAAATTATTGTTACATTCAAACAAGATGATCTTGAGCAAAAGCGACTTTTATCCAGCCGGTTCGGCCATAAATTTGAAAAACGTCTGACCGACATTTTTCAAGATGACCGAAATGCAATCCCTTTAATCTTGTCCATTTGCCCTCCATCCATGCTTCTCTTTCTTTTTGATGTATTTCTTTTATGTTGTTGAACAGTTTAAATTGGTTATTGCAATGTTTCATTCTACTTTTCGGGCCTTTTGGATGTCATGAAAATACAACATTTTGCTAGACATAGCCCCCCTCAGCTATTGTATGATTACTCTTCCCTAGTCTCCTTCTTAGCCGTCTTGGGATGTCATGCAACGCCGTCTGCGTCGATTGGAATTTTTTTATGCGTGGGTGGAATTTATTAAAATATCGTGAGGGGTGAGGTTTATTGGTGGAGGTAGTGGTGGGGTAGGGGTGAAGGGTACTGTAGCTGAAACAACCCAAACCTTTACAAAAATGCTAACCTTAGGTCTAAACACTTTGCTTTAGATAATGACTAGGACTAAGGTAAGCACGCATTTTTGTAAACGGTCAGTGTAAAACGCAGACTGCAGACCAGGGGTAAAATGCAGACTGAGGTTATAATGTAACTGTTGAAAAAGCCCAAACCCTTTAGAAATGCTAACCTTAGGACTAATTAGGCATAAAGCAATATTTAGGCTTAACTGTTAGCATTTCTAAAGGGTTTGGGCTTTTTCATCACTTACATTATAACCTCAGTCTGCATTTTACCCCTTGTCTGCAGTCTTCATTTTACACTGACCGTTTTTGTAAAGGTTACCCCCTACCCCTACCTCCAAATACACCAGCTCGAAATCTCCTCGAGTTACCCGGAAGTTGTATAAAACAGCGAGGTTCCCGGAACGTATCACGTGCCCTGTTTTCCGAGAAGACAATCGGATGTGCGAAGACGGGAAAGGTACGTGTCATTTTTTTGTTTGGCGTACACTAAACATTTTTACATATAGCAGATGTTCTCTTACCGCAAGTGTTAATCCTTAATCAACTTGAATTATTTATTTAGTAATCATTCAGGAAGTTTTACTCATAAAAACTAAGCTTATCTTAAAAGCTTCGAGCACGTACAAGTTACATGTACAAGGTACTCCGAGCTGTTGCGGACTTTGCGGATGACATTTCTATCTTAAATGGTTCTGTCCGTTGTACATTTAATACCGTTAATTCCTAGTATTTTTTGTTTGTCACCCATGTCATATTTGCATTTAACATTGAATATTAAAGAATGGAATGTCAATTTAGTTCCATTTAGTCACATGACGCCCAATCTCAGTTTAACATATGTCCTGTGCAGATGTTTGTGTTATAAAGATTTTGAAATACCAACAAACCTGCTTAAAAAGCCAGAAATAAAGTTAAGGAATATTTTCAATGAAATTAATTTATCATACAGTAGAGATGTCATCTTTCTTGTCTGGAATATTTGGCCACTATTGTATCTTCGTTGTCACGGCATCCTTTGAAGAATGAGGCATAATAACAATGCATGTCATTCATACGCAAATAAGTGGATGGGTATTCTAGAATCTAACCTCCCATTTGATACAAATTTCAGTGAAGTATTGTTCACCTTGTGTTTATTGACTAAGAAAAGTGAGTGGAGCAAGGAAATTGGCTCAAAAAGTGGTTATACAATATAGAAAGCAACACTACTTCATGGAATGTTTATTTTATTTCAAAATATTCCTTATTTCTGACTTTGTAACCCATTGACTCCAACGAGTGAGATTATAGATACTTACACTGGCCATTTTACTTGTCAATGGTGGGTGGTTCAGGAATGTCATACAATATATGACATCTGTATGCAATATATCATATCAGTTACTCCAAGCTTGGGCATATAATTTACACAAACGTTATAGCTGGGTTTTTAAATTTGGGGATTAAGATAAATCTTGACATGTACCGATGTTTTGCTTGTACTCCTTAAAACAGCCAATGTTCACTTTGTACATTATACCTAACATGTAACTACATCCAACTTTGTTTGGTAATGCAGGTTTGCTCAAAGGCAGCAAATGGCTGATGAATGAGCTAATGTTGACCTGCCTAACTACATAAGTAGAAATCAGAAATCTAACTGAAGTGAATATAAGATCTGCATTAAAATTAGTGAAAACAAAAAGAAATAAAATAGAGAATGTCATGTAAGATGCTAACTTATGTATTATTAAGTTAAAAATAACATAAATCTCTCCCTGCATGCTAGAAGACATCTGTTTTCTTTTTGCGTTGTGTGGGAAAGGAGACCTCTGCCATTGGTAGAAACTCACTTTGATCCAACCCGGTTCACAACCTTGGATGGCACTCTTCAAACAGCATGTCCCACAATATGTTTGCTGACTGTGACTTGAGCCTGTTGTGCCTCACGCATCCCATTATGCCAATTCCACTGTTGTTAAGTGAGCCCATACAACATGAAGTATCACATGAGGATGCAGTTGACAATTTGGTTGCCAAGTAACCGCCACATTATGCTCAACACAGTGAGTCTCGACCCAAGGCAGGGGTTTCTTTTCCAGTACTCGTCAGGCGAGTGAACACTAAAGAAATGATACGTCTGCTATCAGGGAACAGAAATCATGTCAGTGTTAATTTGTAAACCAAACATGTCTCCTTATCAAAATTCATTTCTCCAAGAGTCTTGAGTGTTATTGTTTACCCTGTGCTTAAATGCGTCATAATTGGATAGTTGTTATGTAGTAATAATTATTCCATGTAATGGGGCCTCTGTAGTGGCATGGGACTTCTTCCTATGGTATTAAGTTGTAGTTGTGTTAACCACTGCGCAGCTTCCATCGCCACTTGGCCACAACCACTACCACAGCTACCATCCTGTAAATCAGTTATAAACACAGTGCAAATGAACCCACTGTATCACTCATTCATGTCATTATAAGGTAAGAAACAGAATTCATGATCTGTCTGACTGATATTTATGGTGGTTAGCCTATGCAGCTCATGACACTGTGATTGCCCCTACAGATTTAAAGACAGGAAGAATGGCATCAGGTGTAGAAAGGCAAGTGTCACAGCATTTGGAATGTGCAGTGTGTTTGGAGAGATTAAAGGAGCCCAAAATGTTGTCATGCCAGCACACTTACTGCAGAGAGTGCCTGGAAAAACTGTTTAATACAGATGGTCGGAGAAGAAATGTATATGAAATCAAATGTCCAGAATGTAGAAAGAAAACCAGGGTTAGTGAATTAACACGTCAATATAGTTACATTAAATCAAAAATCTAGTTTTGTTAGACCTAAACAGCTGGTGCAGGTATGGAATGAACCCAGCCCAGAGCTACTTCTGAGGTCTAAATATAATTTAGGAGAAAATGCTAATGATAATTCCATAATTAAATCTGCAAATCATCTCAAGAACGTTTTTCCCTATAATCTTTAACCCTCATCCTCCTAAATTTGATTACCATCATCATAACAAATGATTATACTCATTATCAAACCATCTCCTAAGATTATTATTGTCATTGTCACTGCGTTTCTTTCAATAGCTTTGTCTTTGGACATGTAGGTACAGCAAAGAGTCTCTGCTGATACTGCTCTCCAGCCAGGGCTTTCACTTTCACCGTGATCAATATTTTTCCCTTGAGATAGTTCAGCACTGTGTAATACTCTTCTCCTTCCCAATTGGTCTTCCATGGCTCCTTCAATGATCAGTTCCAAGTTTCCCTCCCCAGCTGTCTCGTAAAATATGTTCCATATCTTTCATCCAGTTCTCACATTTCCTTTTCTAATAGTGTCCAAGAGTGTTCAGTTATCTTGTAGCTATCCCAACTTGAAGATTGGCGAAAGTGGACATCCCTGCCTCACTTCACACCCAATTAAACTCCAGGCTTTGATTTCCCATTCACCAACCCCACTTTCACATGAATGCCCATAAACTGCCTGTTTTAGTCTCTGATCCTTCCATTCCACACCAGTTCTATCCAAAATCTCCATGGCAATAACTTTTCCCTTTGGACTTATTCAAAAGCTTAATTTTGCAAATCCACAAGTTGAAGGCAAATGTAGGTGCTATTTGCTAAATAAATTTCTCACACAGCATCCTCATTTGGACGGTCTACATCCAAATTGACCATTCAGCACTTACATACTCATCTCCCTTTGAGCGCAACCTTTTTGGCAATTATTATTTTTGCAGTGTAACCTTTGAAGCATAACAAAGTAAGCTTATGGTACGAAAATCTGAGTTCTGAGCACTCCACTGCATTTGTAATGGTGCCATAAAAGTTCTGAAATGTAAAATGCAAATGCTTTGTTTATAGTGGTGGTGCAAGCTAGTTTACAGGCACTCCATTTTTAACAATCTGAAACTCTGAAACAATTCAAACTTAACAAAAAACATGGTTAAAATCCCCAACTGGCAGGAGGCAACCAGCTGGCTAATATTTACAAAGCGTGGTAGAGTTGAATCCGGGAAAAGCTGAAACAAATCCATAGCAGAGGTTAGAATGGGATTTGAACCCGGGGCAAGTCTGCATGCAAACCCAACTTCCCAACCTCTGGACCACGCTGCCCTCCCTGAAAGAAGTCCTTTGGCCTGTCGTTGGTTGTATACCTGACTACACAAACAAATTATCCCGTAATTTACTTTCTTCCCCTAGTTGTTTCAATATAGTTCAACAGGAATTCCACAGTCAGCAAGTATTCTTCCTGTTCCTTTGGCACATTAAGTACTTTCTGTTTTCTCTGCTATTTAATCATTGTCTAATATTTATAACAGGCGCAAATTCTATCTAAATATAATCAAATGCGCCTATAAATTCACAAACAAGTAATCGATAAAATAAAATAAATTACAAATAAACATGTGTTACAATAGAATTCCGAATATCATATAATATAAGTTGGTATAAATACACAGGTGATTATACAAAATCGCGCGCTCTCATTGGCTCGCTATCTCGGATTATCAGCCGATAATCACCTCGACGGACAAAATGGCTGCCAGTAGTCGTTTTGCCACTGTAAGTGAAGATGATTTCGCGTTGAAATGTTTTTTTTTTCTCTTTTTTGAAATAATCACCAGTGTATTTATACTAAAACAATTATTCGCCTCAGGCTCAGTGATTATCGGTGAATAATCACCTCGACTTCGTCTCGGTGAATATTCACCGATAATCACTTCGCCTTCGGCGAATAATCATTAATTAGTTAAGGTATAACTGTGATAAGCCGAAATATCTATAAAATATATGAAAATGATATTACTATTATATAAAAATATAGTAAAGTTAATTAAGACACTCAAAGGCTGGTTTGAAAAGAAAGGTTTTTAAAAGACTCTTAAATTTAACAATCGACTGTTTTGACTTAATGTGGCTTGGTAGAGTATTCCAAACTGAAGGTGCTGCGGAGACATACTCTCTGTCTCCTAGAGTTTTCTTTGTTTTCACGGTGGGTGGCAGTACGGTGAGTTTAACAGTACAGATTCTGTCGCTATTACCGTAGCTTATGCTTAACCCCTAATGTCACAGAAGAGTGACACTTGTACATGTAGATTTTAGTCTTACGGCAGATGATTCTACTCGTCAACGAGGAATCCCTTTGGGGGCAAAGGCACGGGTTTTAATAAATTTTAAAGTTGGTGGCTGGTTTGAGAACAATAACCGACTGTTGTCATTGTCAAAATAAACTTTAGTCTTTGGTTTGAAGAATCCGATCTTTAATTTAGTACTTCAATTTAGGGAAAAAAAGTAGCCGACGTCCACCCAAAAGTGCTGATTATCAAGAAATACTGATTTGTTAAATTCCTAAGTTTTAATGACGGTGTTTGTCTAAGAGCTTATGCGAATATAAATTAATGCTATAGCTATTTATTAAATAGTTAATTAAATGCCTTAATGCATGCTTAAATGTCTTAAATGCTATCGCTGTTGCCACTGAAACTGTTTCTGTTACTGTTGTTCTCAACAATTCATTATCAATATATATTGTCAATTCTTTATTTTTAGATACTGAACTGGTTTTAATTTAATAGGTTCCTAGGGGCGAGGTCAAGAAACTGCCAAACAATTTGTTCGTCGAAAAAATTTCGTCAGACCTTGACTACTCACGATCTACCAAAATTCCACCATGTAAAGAACACGAGGACGAAGTGCTCAAGCTCTTTTGTAAAGACTGCGATCAGCTGATTTGTCGAGACTGCATCCTAATAGATCATCGTGACCACTGTTACAAGTTTGTAAAAGATATCTACCCGGCTGAGAAGAAGAAAATAGAGAAGGTCGTTGACGAAGCTGTGGCAAAAATCCATGATTTAGAAGCAACAGTCAAGGAAATTGATCGGTTAGAAACCAGGGCCCAAGAGAGCTGCAAGGATGCGTCTTTGAAAGTGGATGTGTTCATCGACAAGCAAGTTGCAATGCTGGAGAAAGCAAGAAAACGTTTGAAAGATGATCTTCGAAAGTTATCTCGGAGCGATAATGAAGGTCGTCAAAAGCAAAGGGATTCTTTAAGTGCTAAGATCCAAAGCCTGAGAAAGGGCGTAGAATTTGCTAAGCAGTCACTGAAAAAGGCTCATGCGGCCGAGGTGTTGGGTGCCAAAAAGGAAATCGTGGAGAGCCTCAGTGGCAAGCTACGAACAAGAGACGGTGCTCGTCATGATCATAACATGACTACATATCATTTTGAAGTTTCTTCTCCCCTGAATGAAGAATTGGTCAAGAAGATGGCTATGGTAAAGAAACAAGTCAAGGGCTGCAACAACAATGATGATGATGATGATGATGATGATGATGATGATGATGATTATGACGATGATTACTATGACGATGACGATGATTATGACGATGACAATGATTACGACGACGATGAGGACGATGATGATGATGATGATGCCTATGATGATGATGACGATGATGATGATGCCTGCTTACAGCCTATTAATGGTACCGCCCGTTGGTGGTGAAAATTTTTTTGATTACTCCACCCAATTGTATGGTTGGTTTGGCAAGCATGTTTCGACAAAGCTGAGTTTTCGTTTTTTTGTGAAGGAACATCGTCTAATATGACTAAACCTAAATGAATAACAAGTTACAGACTGTACCATTTTGACAATAAAAGCAAGGTGACACACGCTAACACCAACCCGGTGTGGCCATGGCTGCTACTGAATTGACCGGGTGAAATGGTGAAGTGGTTGAGTGTATGCGTGATGTGTTGGCCACACCGGGTTGGTGTTAGCGTGTGTCACCTTGCTTTTATTGTTGTTTTTATTTACGTGACACGCCGATCTCTTAATGTGATCCACCTAATCCCACACGCTTGCCGTGGGAGAACAGTTTTGCTGTTCCCAACCCAGCTTACCACATGTATGGCATGTGAAGCCTGGTATATTATTATTATGTATCAGTCCCGTTTTACGTAAGTTACCAGTTCAATATAGGATAATTTTCAAACTACACCTGTTAGTCTACAAAAGTCTGAACGGTTTAACTCCTGCTTATATTTCTGTACTTTTACATCATCGTATAAAATATGGTTCTCGTTCACTACGCCTCTCTTCACGAAGACTCTCGATTATCCCAAAGACATCTCTGAAGACATATGGAGACAGAGTCTTTTCGGCTGCTGGTCCAAAACTGTGGAACGAACTACCCTTATCAATAAAAGTGCTTTTAGTCAACAATCATAGTTTAAATTGTTTTTTTTATTATTGTTATTCGATATATAAAAAGATGATCTTCGAAAGTTATCTCGGAGCGAAAGTTATCTCGGAGCGATAATGAAGGTCGTCAAAAGCAAAGGGATTCTTTAAGTGCTAAGATCCAAAGCCTGAGAAAGGGCGTAGAATTTGCTAAGCAGTCACTGAAAAAGGCTCATGCGGCCGAGGTGTATATATATATATATATATAAACTGTAAACTTCTGTGTCGAATAAAGATATCAAAATCAATGAAAAACGAAAGTCTTCCTTTTCTTTGCTTTTGCGCTACGCGTTTCACCGCTGTTGCGGCTCTTCAGGCATAGCAAAGTGTGTTTATTGACTTATTACGTCACAGATGTAATTCTAATTAAAATTATAATGGCTCTTGTAATGCAAAGCGCGCGCGAGCAATTAACGTAATTTCAAATCATTAAGAACGGGTTTATATTTCAAAATAAAAAACCTCTCTTTGTTCTTTCTCATGCCCTCGGAGGGGCTGAGAATCTTGTAAAACGGAAAGATAGTGAACTGAGGAGTCAATCTCAGTTCACTATCTTTCTTGAGCCAACAACGTATCACCCCCAGGAAGATCGCAAATGGATTCACAGTCCAAGTTGAGGAGAAATTGAGAGAAAGTTACGGGAAACTCAACACTGGACAACTTCTGGGAAAAACTGACTCTTAACTGACTCTGAACTTAACTGACTCTTTACATTAATTACCCTTGTCCGCCTGTCAATCACATGTTGATCCAGCCTTATCACATAGAAAAACTGGCCCTTAGGGAGTCCCAACTAAACGCCACTCATTAAGTGATCAATCAGCCATGTTGCTAGCATGGTTGTCCTGATAGTGTAGTGGTCATCACACCCGACTAGTGATCAGGGGCTTTTCAGGGCAAATGAAACTCAACGAAACGATAGAACAAAACAACAACAACTGTTAGGAATCCCACTTGGCCGGAGGCAAACCAGTTGGCTATTTACAAGTGCACCTGGGAAGTTGAACCAGGGACTACCAGGATCAAATTCAACGAGTGTTCAGAGCCAGTCTTGAACCCGGGATCTCCGAATTTCAAGGCAAGCGCCCTAACCACTGGGCCAAACTGCTCCTCTCTCTCGAAATCCCGTTGATAAACAATCTACTCACATAGTGCTTGGAACTTCTCTTCGGCTGTTACACAGAAGTGAGCTCACCAATTCTAAATTATCCAGCCTAAATATCAACGAAAAGTTGCCTGAGAAATTGATTTCATCCCAAATGAGTTTTAGACTGCGTGGTTACGCCAGGGTGAGCAAAATGGCGAAAGACAAAAGAAAGCTGTGTGCTATTTAATTTAAGATCAGACAGAGAACTTAGTGCCAATTAAGGTTAAAAGCTATAAGCAATACACGCCGTCTCAAAAGTAATCTTAATGCTTGCGTTGATAAGATAATTGACCCAAAAATGGAAGCAAAATCTTTTCAGCCGCGCTCTGTATTTAATCCTATTATATGTTAAGCCTTCCCCAGAGACTTTCTTATGGCCTCGTCAAATTAAACAAAGCAAGTCGATTTGATATACGTGATACTGGTGAATAAAGACACAAATGACACAAATGAGAGAGCATCAACCGAGAAACAATACCCAGCCAAAACAAAAGGCGCGTGTAAAGCGACCACAGGAAACCGGAAATTTACTAACTCTCCCAAGCATGCTAGAAAACTAAACAGGTTCTTACATAAATAGTAATTAATACAAATGTAGACTATCTAGGCTCTTGAATACGTTCTTACTTCCGAAGAAAACAATCAGGTTGTAGATAGTAGAATTTAGTGGTATTCGGCCTTCCCGGCCCTAGGCAGCAGCCAGTTTTTCCCTCTCTCTTACAAAATAAGAACCTGTTTCAAATTTCAGGATCAACAGGTTCCTGTTTAAAGGGTTCTAACTGACAAATTTTAGGCTAACAGGCTCTTAAAGAAATAGCCTGAGGTCCTTAGTCGCGGGGTTTTACTGTATACCCCACAACAGACATCATCACACCGGGATCTCCATGCCTTGCTCTTTGTGAATCATGTGAGGGTTCTTTTACGTCTCACAAGGTTATTTTGAACATTGAAGGGTTGTGAGACGAGACCTACCTTCGGTTTATCGTCCTTATCCGACAAAACTAAAGAATAACCATTTACAGATGTCATCACAAAGGCAGCATTTTCTCCTCAGTTATTTAAAAACCCCGAGTGTTTGTCCAGTCGGCCGAAGTTTTTGATCTTGCGACCTCCCTCACACTAGTCCGATTCTCAACCGATTCAACTTCACACAATTGTCTTGTCGACGCTATCACATTTTTCTGTCAAAGTATCTTAACTCTTATTAGTCTTACGGTTTACCGGCATGAAGTTGAATCGGTTGAGAATCGGACTAGTGTGAAGGCCTAGGCAGAACGGAAAACCTGTGTTGCGTACCTTAAGTAGAAATTTGCACTTGATTTGGTAGAATAGAAGACTGGACAAGTGCGGTTTCCACTATCTAAGAGACGTCGCAAAAAATGATGCAGACGCATCTAAATGTCAACTTACCGAAGCACTCTAATCAAAACATGATCGTCTGTGGCCTGTCTCTCGCTAAGACATTACGGAGAGCAGATAAATTCTTAATCAAAAACTTATTGTCCGTACCGTTACTGACTTACGAAATGCGTTACCTTCTTCTAATCTATTGTTCCTTTTCACGTATTTATACTCAGAGCTGTTTAATTAATCTCTCAACGATTTACTTTTAATTAATCAACCGAGTTTTTGAAACTTTGTGAATCTGTCATCCTAAGGGGTGTCCCCGGGGGTGTCGTGGTGGGTGAGACCTCATCCGATCTACCGCTGACAGAATCACGAAAACGCTTGTAGAACGCGAAGAGATCGCCAAGCTTCGTACTAACTGGATTTTAAACGCTTTGCTTCTTACAAAATGAGGACATTCATATTTCTGAGTCTCTGTGGCATTCTATTACTTTTCCACATAGCTCAAGCAGACGAAAATACGGAAGAAGAACCTCTGCAAGAGCCTCAAGTAACAGAAAAGTCGGAAGACGCCCCTGCTGACGAAGCTGCAAGCGAGGAAGATACGAATAACAAGAAATATGCCTTAGGATCTTTATGCAACTATTGTAGCTATTGCAAGGTAAGCATCTATTAAATGTTGTTAAAATGCTTGTCTCGTTTTGTGAGAAAAGAATCTTTAGAAGCGAGTCTCGCAGTGCAAGTACAGGCATCTCTCACGCAAGAGATTAAATTTCCGGCTTACGTTTAGTTTAATTAATTTGCAAACAATCCATGGAACTACGAAACGATTGGAATATATATCCGAGTAAAAAGTGCTGAATTCAGATAATGGCCTCATATCAACAGTGGCTGTCGACCAGCTACAGGTACTCTACTTGTAGTGTTGTTTGGAGTAAGCTTTTCAAAAGTGACCGTTTATTTTTAAACTTCGCGAATTCATAAATTTACACTTCAATAGTTTGACTCTTTACTGTTTGTAGAGAATCATACTCAGTCCCCTTGGACACCTGCATGTCGGCTTGTTTTTCAAGTATTTTCATTCTGAAATCAACCCAAATATTTATTGAACACTAAACTGCAGAATAACCGGCCACTTATTTGCATATGAATGGCGTGTATTTTATTGTTACTATGTGTATGCCTCGTTCTTCAAAGATTGCTACCACAAGAACACAATCTAAATGGTGGCCAGGATTGCAAGAGTGAAATTTAGTTGAAGCAGAAAACATTTTAAGTGTACATGTAAGCATACACCCAGAAAAAAAAAAACTAGGAGGCTAGTAAAGCTCATTAATTGTCATTTTTGAAGGGTTAAAGTACAAAGTCTGAAATTTGACACACATTTTATCCTGCTCTGTTGTGTTTGTTTGGTGCATTTGGCAAGCAAACAAAACAAAGGTGGTGTTTTGCATGGAAAGAGGTGGTCATAGGTATTTTTACTCATTTAATTGTCACATGCAGTATTTTTGGTCTTGAACCATTAATTTTGTACTATAAAACCCAATGTGTTAACATGTAGATCTCCTATTCCCATAATGTTTTGGGGGGTCAATTTGTATGAAAGGAATACAAGTTACGTGTCAGTGAACTGGATATCCATTGTTTTAATGCAAAGAACCCCCAAAAATGAACTGTATTACGGGATTGGTGAAAATAGGGAATGCATATGAAAGACACAAATTTAAATGTTGAGGGCTTTCCTTTCACTTCTGCTAAATTAATGTTCACAACTGCAAAGATCTTCAACCTCAATATTAATTACAACCAAATATAGCTTACAGTGGTAATAAATAAATCTACTGTAGTTCTAGCCTATTCGGTGCATGCAAAGAGCCGAAACAAAATTCATTTTAAAAAAAAGTTGACCCCCTCATTTTTCACCTACATGTAGCTCTGGGTATCTTTGTTTTGGCGATAATAATACATTGTAGTAATAATAATTATTGTTATTGTTGTTGGAGCTCCTCACTGTGTGAAGCCTGCAACAGGTCAATTGGGGTCAGATTTATTTATGATACCAGAGGTCAGTTCCATTGTAGTCTGCAAGCAGGCTTTGTCTTTGTGGGGTGAGCAAGAAAGAGGGGGAACTGGGGTGGGGGTCCCCCCTCTTTCCCATTCGCCTTACAAAGAGAGAGCCTTTGAAAATAATATTATTATTCAGTGAGAGGACTTTCTCATTAAAACCCAAAACTTTTGTGCAGCAGTGGCTTATCTTGTCGCACACTTTAACATTCAATTTTATTTCATTTCTGATCCTCTTACAGAGAACAGTTTACATCTTGGATTGTTTTTAAGTCAACTTGAAGGATCCTAATTATGACTGATTATGCATCTATTAATTTTTGTCTATAACATTCTTGAACAGCTTTTTGGGACGTGATGACCGTCATATCCAAAAAGTGCATGTCTGGTTTACTTTGTGTCCAACCTCATGATCCCAGTCTGTAATTATTGTTTTATGTGAGAGATGTAAAAGTTTTCTTTCTGGGTGCATGTACATGTACACTGCTCCAATAAGGTAATGAATATGAATAAGAACAACCAGAAATAAAAAAGCAAAGGCAGAACAACTATTAATCATAATACATACAGTAATAGAACAACAAAACAGACAATAATTATTGAAAGTGAAATTGTAGGAACCTAAAAGAATCCAGTTTAATAATCAAGTAATAGACCAATGATCCATTTATACATCAATTTATGACATATTCATTGAAATAAAGTATTCATGATATAGGAATATATAATTATGTAATAGAATATTGATAGCGGAGTTCCGCGCGGCAACAAAGGCGCATGCGATGAGCACCATGGGTATAAAGAAAATATGGCAACCATCTGTGCGAGAAAATCTGGTTTTGGTCACCGTACAACTGTATATGTACATGTACGTCCACCACTCCAATGTATGCCAATATGACCAGTATCACGTGTAGCTTACAGCGTACATGTACATCTTTCATATTGGGCATCCATGTTATTGTCAATTGACACCTGTCAAAACAAGTATTACCAGTATTACATGACCATATAGCGGGCTCAAGTTTAGAGCTCATCAAGATCAGTTTTTTAAAAGTTGACTGCTGACCAGGTACTTTCGATTGGACCGTACGCTTAAGCCTGTACATCATGCTCCCACGTTATTTATTCTTACATGTACATGACATGTACATGTAAGAATAAATAATGTGGGAGCTCCGCTTTTAAGCTAATGGCTAAATCTATGTAATATTAGTAAAAAGGTCCTAAGTATTCAAAGGTCAGATACAAGTCATGTACCTTTATCCAGTGGATAAGTCACTATTCGATAGTTTCAGTTTCATAGGTTTCAGTGTTTGCTCTCTTCAACGCAAATACACTCCCCAAGCACATCTAAGCAACAAACGTTACATGTAGGTGTGACAACTTTTGAAAAAACAACACAAAAAAGCATTGGAGGCTATCCAACGTTGCGCTGTCAGATTTGTCCGCTCTGATTATTCACAGTTTTCCAGTGTAACTTCTATGCAGAATTTGCTTGGCTGGGACACTCTCCAAATCTGTCGGTATCTAAGTGCCGATATCCAACATGTATAAAGCCGTGCACAGTCAGACTCACTTAACATTTCCAGCATCTGTCACCTTAGCTCATAGAAGCAATCACTCCAACCACCTGCCTGCACTAATGCGTATAAGTTCTCTTTTTTCCTTGTTGTCATCCCCCTCTGGAATGGTCTTTCAATAGCTGCTGTTAATGCCGAGTCTGTTACTACCTTCCAAGGGAATGCTTTTCCAACCATAAGACAATAATTATTGCAATGCAATGTGAATATTTATATGTAGTAAATAGTTTAATTTAGGTATCTATTTATTTTTGCCCCCTTCTCTCTTTCGTCAGTGACTGTTTTAGTATCCTATATAGTCTCACGACTTCTAGAGTTATTAAATTAATATGTTTGTACATGACTTGTATGTATGTTACGTCTTTTTCAAAAGATTAAACCGTCCTACGTATGAGGAAGGCCAAACATTCTAGCTCTTATAGTTCAGCGATTTGGGTTGTAGCACCACTTCGAAATATGCTGGCTTGATTGATAGTGTATTGAGGAAGTGGTGTGCAGCATCATACCATGATCATGGGATTCACTAAGTAAAACATAATTATACTGTACATGTACATGTATATGTATATATGTGCGCCCTAAGTTTGCAGCTTGCTCAACTGATAGTTGGTCCATTCACTGCAAAGAGCATTGATTCACATTTATGTGTCCTATTCTTGTAGTTCTGCGAACTGTGTCAAGTGGATTGTCCATGTGAAAAGAGCAAGAAAAAGCCAAATTGTCACTTGTGCAAGGTACATTTGTACAGTATGCATTTTAGGGTCCATATCAGTGATATGGCATTTCAAGGTACAGAATTTACCTACTGTATTTCTCAAGAAATATTTAGGTAACTGTAAGTTCGCAGTTAATTTATTTGTAAAATACATTATAAGCAGTTTGAAAACTGAATTGCATATTAATTAATTTTACTTACACAAATAAAATCACACAAATCTAATTGTTATTTTAATCTGTCTACCTAAAAAGGATCCACTCAGCAAAAAAAGGAGACTATTAGAACTATCTTTGCTTTAAGATATGAAAAAATGATAAAGCTCTTCAATTCTTAAAACAATCCATTTTGGCATAGCATATCAAAAGGTCGCGCCTTGGCGTTGATTGTTGTCATTTATAATTCAGTCGAAAAGTGTCTCACATATACCTATATTTCGTCATGATGGGTGGCTAATTCCTTAAGTTCATGATAGCTATAACCAGGGCAGATGATGGACAATAAGTTTTGCAAGAATGAGTTGTTGGGGATTTTTGCAAGAATGCCCTGAGGGCAAAGTGAAATCTTACACTGTCAGAGGTTATGGTCCATCCTGGTGGCATTTTGTTGTGCTCAGACACAAGCGACTGAAAACTGGTCAATGTTTCATCCTGCTGTAAAGAGTTCTGTTTTGTTTCTCCACAGTACTGTAAATATTGCAGCTTATGCAGTGTATGTGACTCTGTTTGTAAGCCAGGTAAGCTTCTTTACTGTCCCTTACACTGTACCTTGTTGGCAATACTTTAGGCAGTAAAATAAAGCCAAGACTTAATGGATCATGTCTTTGTGTTGGATATTAGAAAATTAGTAGGCCTTTAATTTTGCAACTAACGATCACATGGTACAAAATCTGCCATGCTGGAGGGCAAGCTCATTATTATTCCCTCACTGGGACATTAAAACAAAGGCAAGTCAAGCTTGACTGGTTCAGGTCTCTTTGTCTTAATGTCCCAGTGGGGGAGTAATGAGCTTGCCCTCCAGCATGGCAGATTTTGTACCATGTGATTGTTAGTTGCAAAAGGCCTATTCTTGTATCTAATTACTGGCATAATGATTGTAAGTGGACCTTTAACTTTTAAGGGACTGCTAGAAAGAGCAATGATTGTACAGTCATAGCTGCAGTCCCTCAGGTTCTGCTGTGAGAGATTTTGCCAATTTCTTTTCCTTTTACTTTTATTCTGAATACAGGTGGAGTTGTTGATGTTGTGAGTTCTGCTATTTACAAGTAAGTCGATTAGATGTCAGTTGACATTTTACAAGGGGAAACTATTTTTTGGAGTGTTGTCAGTTTACACCATACATCTTTTCATGCATATGCGACACTATAGGCTACAGTTGTATCTTGGGTCACTGTTTATTAAATTGTTTGTGTTTCAGCTCTCTTCCAGCATTTGACAAGGACACAAAAGAAAAGGTGGATAAAGACATTGAATCGGCCCGAAAATGGATTAAGGAGTACCTATAATGATACCTTGTTCAACAACTTTATCTCGTATTGAACAAGCTTTTGCCATTAATTTAATGCCTAAAATCTTTTGTCAACAAGTTTGCAGAATTTTGTGTTTTTTTTAATAAAAGCAGTTTTGTAAAGTAGTAATTTTTGTTCTAGATTTCTTGTCTCATTTTCATGTACATGTACTTTCTGTCAATAACATCTGAGCCGAGAGGTTAAAGCCTTACCCTTTGATTTTGTAGCCATCTATTTCACCATGGCACCACAGACAGGTACTAGTTACTATAATAGTCACTACCAAAATAAGCATGAAGGTTTCACAGTCTTGTCCACAGAGGCCCAAGATTTTTTTTATCCTGGATCAAGAAACATAAATCACCACTTCCATACCAGGAAGTCTTTTGGCATTGTATCGGAAAGTTAAACTATTAGTGGTAACTTGCCTACGGTACATCACAAATAGAACCTTAGTTCAACTGCTGACCAAAATCATTGTGGGATCTGGTAATGGAAATGTTTACCTCAAGCTTTACTTAAACTGACCGTAAGGGGAAACAAGTTTACAAAACATGATGCAGAATGAGTCAAATTCAATGTTACAAACTATTATGATAATGCAAAAAATAGTTAACATATTAATAATTATTTACAAGACAATCACTGTTTTGTGGGGTAAACCATTCGAAAACCTGACAACAAGCATTAATAAGAGCTGCTGGGCTGCAATCTGGAAAATTAAGTTCTACAGTATGTACACCTGGGATTGCCGCCACTTTGAAGGAGAAGGGGACCTCATAAAATTAATACAAAATGACTCTTTTTTATCCCTCCAAAAATTCTCGAACTGGTGCATACTTACTAAAACAGGGAAGTTAAATGGCACCTCAAAGTTATTTATCTTCTCTGCAAAAGAATAGAAATAAAATTGTCTCTTTGCCTGTTGAAAGACGTGACAACGTGTTATTTGCGGATTGTAAAAGTGCTAAATTCAAGACTGGTTATTGTTTTTTCATTCCTAAATTCACATCTGTCAATTCTGGACTTCGGGCTTCCTGTTTCTTTCAACCACTTTTTCCTAAAAATCAGAAAAACCAATAATGATTTTACTACATATTTTGACCTTTGACAGCAAATTCAAAACAAAGCATATTTTTCATTAAGAAAGCTCTCAGTTTGGTCCAGATTGGAAGCAGTGGTCCATGATTGGGCGAGGAAGAGCCTCTTGTCCTCATGGCAACATGCATGTCGAGTTATATCACCAGAAACTGATATCTTGTTCCAGAATGACCAGTACCTAAGCCTTTTCACCCCTGAAATGGCCCCTATTGGCAAGTAC
Organism: Montipora capricornis; assembly: GCF_036669925.1. Classification (NCBI taxonomy): domain Eukaryota; kingdom Metazoa; phylum Cnidaria; class Anthozoa; order Scleractinia; family Acroporidae; genus Montipora; species Montipora capricornis. Next base: position 2,282,611 of record NC_090887.1, read on the forward strand.
ACCATACACTGTAGACAGAGTAAAATCTAAATCGCTCTTCCAGGTGGGAGGGAGAGGGTAAACAACTCCTACATGCATTCTGTCTAAAGCCAGACATTTTTAGTCGTCAAATTAGGGGTGGTTCAGGAGACAATCGGTTGCTAATGACGGAACCCTAGGAATTTACACATTGAATGGCCTGGCCCGGGTTGCTCGAGACATGGTTATTGCCGTAAACCAGGATGGAAACCTATAAGATTTGATACCTTTTAACCAACCGTTAGCAGTAACCAGGCTTCAAGCAACTGGCCCCTGGGTAGGATCTCAACAACGTGGTGGCTGCTACAGACACTGCATTGGCAAGGTGTTGTTGTAGTCTGAACTCATTTTGACAAAAATAATGTTGAGGGGGTGAGAATTTTATTCATGACCCATTCTTGACCGTTCACTTACATGATACGGATATTTGCTCTTTCTCCTTGTAATTGTCCAACCACAGTTTTACGTTTTGTATTCATCACCCAGCCAACAATGGAATGTTCTGCAGCAGTCTGTTTGGTGTTCTGCAAATCAATCGCGTACAAAATGTGATTTGTCACATGTGAGTTGTGAAGTCATTTTGTTCACAAGCAACCATGAACACCTCTTGTGGGTATTATGGAGACAACTGAGGAAAGCTGTGCTGCCTACTATAACATTAAGAATGATAAACTGTCAGGCACATCACCAAGAACTTCTTTGGGATTGAAGATTGCCAGAATTCTGTAGCATGGATCAGGGCATGGGCCTGCCAAGGACTTTTATTATATTATTTGTAAACGCTTAAGACCGTAGAGTAGTTGCTGTGAAGCCACAAAGATCCTCGGGTAAACAAGGCCCAAGTTTCCAATAAGCTTTTCAAAGCTTGCCTTCACGTCAGTCAAGGATGCACGTATTGGGATGGCAAATTTCAAGCTTGTGCTCTGTCGTGGTTTGAAATTTACCATCCCAAAACACTCATCTTCAATTGACATAAAGGTCAGCTTTGAAAAAGCTTATTGGAAACTTGAGCCTCGTTTACCCAAGGATCTTTGTGACTTCACAGCATCTAATAATAACAATAATAATAATAATATCATCATTATTATTGTTACTATCATTAGCAAGAAAATTATGAACTGATTTGTTGTGATGAGATGATTTTATGCATTGCTGCATTGCTGCATTGCTGGGATCAGCAAGGATACTAAGAAAAGTATTGGAAATGTAAAGGACAGGGAAAAGAAACATTTTGGTGTTCATTGGCAACTTGTTGTTGCCCGACACCACAATTTTACCAGCTGTTAAAAACTTAAGCTGAGAAGTATGACTATGAAATAATAATAATAATAATAATAATATCATCATTATTATTGTTACTATCATTAGCAAGAAAATTATGAACTGATTTGTTGCGATGAGATGATTTTACGAAACTATTATACTAATTAAAGACGTTCATTTAAAGTGCCCCTGTGATTAAAAAAAATCACTTCCTTTTTTCTTCAGATTTTGAAAGTGTGTTTGCTTAACACCTGACTGGATTTCACGGTCCGCCATTACTCACGTTCAAAGCTGACCGATTGGACCTCAGAGGATGGGATTCAGGAAAAGTGACATCAAAGGCTCACTAGCTTAAAATGTCAGCGTGTGAATGCAGAACGCAAGTTTAAAAGTCTGATAACCTGAAACTCTGTAGCGTACACACGCATTGCATTTTTAAACTAGTGAGCCTTTGACACCATTTTCTCCTCGATCCAACTCTCTCAAGATCTTAAAGTTAGTAATGGTGGACCACTAAATAACAAAAATTCCAGTTAAAATAAACAGGTGTCTTTTTGAAATCAAGGCTTAAGACTTTGGTCGCTTGGTGTTTAGTTAACATAGTTTTGAAATCCAAAGGAACATAAGAATTGATTTTTTTGGTCACAGGGGCACTTAAATCTAATACTCTGTTGTGTTTATTATGACATGCAGCTGATCAAGGTTTTGAAGTTTGAACACAATATTTTTACTTTGGTCTAAGATTCTTACCTTTCGAAAGAACACACCTGAAAAAAAAAATTGTAATTTACTACTCTGAGAATTTACTTCCCAAGTACCAGTTCAGGTACATACAATAAAATAATTAAGTGAAGCTATGATCTTCGCAGTTATGAGAGCAATTTTTGCAATTGCGTAGAGAAGCCTGAAAACTTCAGGACTTCAATGGGGTTTGAACCCGTGACCTCGCGATTCCGGTGCGACGCTCTAACCAACTGAGCTATGAAGCATAATTGTCGAAGAATAAAAAGAAAAACCTTCCAGCATAGAGTAGCTGAACCATCCTAAGAAAATGTACCTTAACTTCCTGTTCTTGTGGAGAGTTCATTTTGCCAACAAAAATTGAATAAACCAATAATAATAAAATTAATAGTTATGCATGCTGTCAATCAATTACCTATGCATAAGTTTAGCAAAAGTGCAACTTATTTAACTACACCTGACCTGAAGCTGCTGGATGGATGAAGTCTACTTAAAATTAATGATACTTTGGCATCATTATAGATCTGGCCCGGGTTGCTCAAAGCATGGTTAGCGCTAACCAGCATTAAATACCATGGAAACCTTCAGGTTTTGATGTCTCTTAACCAACGGTTAGCGCTAACCAGGCTTCAAGCAACCGGCCCCTGCAGAATAGACCTGGGTGACACCTACCCGAAGGTTTTGTAATTTTTGTGGCACGTTGAAAAACAAATTTAGGGTGAAAAGTCGGGATAATTTTGTTAAAAGATACTGTGCAAAAAATATAAGACTATCTTTAGTCTCAAAGCCAATTACATGTAAGCGAACAATCCATGTATTTAGGAGGCTCGGAAGGGTTTTCCATTGAACTCAACACCTAAAACACCCAATATTGCCATACTTAAGCTGCTTGCACTGGCTGATGAATCAAAACTGCGTGACTGGAAATAAAAATGTGACCCGAAATAGAGAAAAGTGGAAATGAAGTTCTGTTACAATTGTGCTGCACAATAAAAATTATCTCGGAACGTAGCTCAGTGACCTTAATCCCGATCTTTTTTTAACACCAGAAAGATTTGTTTCTTTGCATTCTTCAAGAAAATCAAAAAGAAATATATTCAGAGGATTGTTTTCTTTTCATGTAACAAGTTCAGTGCTTTAAATTAATGGATAACATGAATTTTTCTCGTACAACATACAAGCCAGAGAATTACGACGAATTTAACGGGGTTTTCGAAATTTGAAAAAAAAAACCATTATGTCACTGAACCTAGTTTTCAAATTTTTCAAAAAGTAAATTTTAGACGGTCTTTAAAACAGTGTTGTAACGTTGGCATGGCAACAGTTGAGGCCTTACTATACAGCCACCGGCCCTTACAAAATTGTAGTACGTTTCTCTACTGAAAGGACGGTCAGTGTTTAATCCTCCTCCATTGAGAACCCACTGTTACATGTGGAAGACCCTTTCGAATCTCGTAATGTCCGTAATTAAATTCAGGTCATATTTGAAACAAGCCTTTCTTGTGTACCTGTCAGCTGCTCCGTTTTGACACTCGGCAGCAATAGATTCCAATTACGTTTTGACGATTTTCAACTTTAAAGAAGTCAATAACTTTAAATTAATATACCTTGCACTTTCCCAAATACCTCAAAGTCCACAGAGAGCAGTGTACGGGCAGCCATGTTGTTTATTTACTTTCCACAGTAGATCCTTCATGTATCAAAACACAGATTATCGTATTCGTCCCATGCCCAGGGCTCTTCATTGTTTATTGCGCCCCTAGGGACGCCTGTGCAATTTCTATTGCAGACTAACTTTTCGTAAGCTCCGTAAATTATATCCTTGTCACAAGAAAAGTAAGGAAAGAAAAAAGGTAAGGGCTCTGTGGCAATTGAAACGAGAAGTTCACCATTAAAATTGAATCGTTGAACTGTTCAAAGCTGGCCAAAAGCTCGTATATTTACTGTTATTTTGACGAGCTCAGAGGGTGAAACCACAGAACCATAAATATCATATTATTTTTAACCTGCCGGTATTATTACCTTAATGCATCTTACAAGTGGCTACAGTGTAAATTACATTGCACACAATGTCATTACCTGTCCCTGACCCATATCTTACACGAAACAGATTGATCAGTCACCCAGGGACCACTGGGATCGGCATCAAGGCGAGCCACTGATAGTTAATCAGTCAGCCAGTCATTTAATTATTCGTTTATTTGTTACTGTGATTAGTTTGCCATTTGTTGGCTAGTTCAAGTGGCTCATCAATCAGTCAGTCATTCAGTCTGTTAGTCTGCCATTTAAGTCAGTCAGTCAAACTGTACTGTCAGTGAAGTCAGTGTATCAGTTAATCATTTAGTCCGACAGTCAGTTACTCAATCAGTCAGTCAAGTCAGGTTGTCAGTCTGTCTTTCAGTCAGTCAATCAGACAGTCAGCCAGTCACTCTAACTGTTAGTCTCAGTCAAACGGTGTGTTACAGCTGTAATGCGCCAATCAACTCGAAACTTCAACATCCCCCCCCCCCCCCCGGGCATTTGAAGATGGGATCGTTCAAATTCCCGCCCCATTGGGCCAAAATGGTGTTTAAATGCCCTACTAAAGAAAAATCGTCGTCGGCTCCTCCTGTCTTTAATAAAGACCTTTTGAAGACCTTTTTTGTAAGCCAATCGCTCACAAATGCTACATATGTTTTATAGCTGTATTAGCGACTTCGGCGCCCGAAAAAACATTTGAAACCTGACACTTCCGGTTCAATTTTCCCCACCCCACGCAGTCAAAAGTCAAATTCCCCACTCCCCGGGCACAGAAGATAGTCACAAGTGCCCGGGGTTTGCCTAGGGGTGGGGGGATGTTGAAGTTTCTATTTGATCGGTGCATAAGTCAGTCAGGCAGGTGGTACTGGATTAGCCAGTCATTCAGTTATGGAGCCTGTTAGTCAAATAATCAGTCAGTCTGCCAATCCCCCAATTAGGTTAGTCAAGTCAGTCAGTCATCAAGTCAATCTGCAATATGTCTGTCAATAATTATTGGTCGGTCGGTTAGTGAGTCGATCAGTATTTCACTGTTTTGATAAGTCTCCCTGTGTTTCATTCGTTCATTTATTATTGTTTGTTGCTTTATTCATTCCTTTTTTAAGTCAGTCATTTCATTAAATACATTGTAATTATAGTCAAAGTTCTTCCTCCTTTGTTGAGTCTGTCAGTCAGCCATTTGTTCTTTTGCTCATGACATCCCACCTTTTTAGTCTGAGTTGACACATTTCACCCAACCTATGGTATGTATTATGATTCTGGACACAAAATTGAATGTGTGATTTCTTAATATTTCTCTTTTTGTGGCATTCACTTTTTCTTTTCCAGTCTTGTTTCCAGTGGTCTTTTCACTGATATCAGTGAGAAAGCAAACTATGTTCCTATCATAATGAACTTTTCAGCTCAGACAAGCAGTCACAGAACTCAAGAAATGATTGAGGTTAAGCTTGAGAAGAAGCGACAAGAACATTCTTGAGTCTTCTTGCAAGTAAGACTGTATCGTCCCATTTCACGACAAGAGGAACGTTTCTTCTGTAGTGTGTGTTCTTATGTAAGCGCTGCACTTTTATTGGTCTTTTTCTGTTCTTTTCTGAGCTGTTCCTAAGGAACAATTAATAACAGTTCTCTTTTTTGTCTCCTCCTTTTTAGCTGCTATTACTTTTTCTGGTAGGTTAATAAAGGAACTGTTTGGTCATGCTTATGACTTAAATATTTAATGTAAATCATACATAGTAAAACATGCAATGAAGGAGTACCTGCAATGATAATACTCATCATAATAATCCAAAACATTACTTCTCTTGTTGGTTCCGATTGTCAGTTCCGTTGCTGTTCCTCTAGTAGCGTAGCCAATCAAAATGCAGCATTTGCATTAGTCCACTAGTTGGGTGATACTTATAGCAGATATTTTGTTTATTTCAATAAATTTTACGGTGGAAAAGGTTGTTGTGACATTTTTTCGTCCAACTGAACTACCAAAAGTGAAGCTTTTTAACGACCTTTGTTTGACATATTTTTATTAATTACATTTTCTCTGTTAAAAATTTGCATACGACCTTGAAATAAACATCACCACAACACACGCACGCACGCACAAGAAATTTAGGGGCTGTTTACATGGAAAAAAAATGGAGGTAGGAAGATCTTAGCACTAGGAAGATCCTAGAAGGCGGATCATCCTAGCGCCATGTGTTTTCTGTATTCAGTTTACATGCAAGAGGTCGTTCTTGGCCCTAGTGCTAGGATCTTCCTAGCTGTGAGCTAGGAAGATCCTAGCACGTGATTAATCTCTTCCTTCTGACAAAATATCTTGCCCTTCCACAGGAATTTTAGTGTTTTTGCGATCGACTGTCATTAATCCTTGGCTGAGAATTCGAAATTCAGAGTTTTATATAAAAACTATGTTATTTTTTCTTCATCTGTCTTTTGGCTTGCGTTTTACTGTTACCGTGTAGCATAGAATTTTTGCTGGTTTCATCAAACGAATTGATAAAGTTGAATTAACCCTTTCATTCCCAAGATTGAACTTTTATTCTCGTAACTAGTACCGTAGATTTCTTTGTTGGGTAGTCATGTGAGAATTTGGTGTTATATCAATATCACACCTGTTAAGCTGATAACTATCTTCATTTTCAATACCTTTCTGACTGACATTTTATTGAAATTTTGAGGAGAATTTACATGCTGATCAATCCTGGGAGTCTAAGGCTTAACCAAGGTAAAAAAAAAAATGTGAGATGGTTTTTCGAGCGTTAGCACCGACGAAACTTCAGCTCGCAAAATTTGTTTTCATGGTGTTCAATTTACCTTTCTCGACTCGTCGGATAAAGCCAGATTTTCTGCAAATCACGACCGTCATTATTCTTTGTGATTTGTTAGATACAACGCGGGCTACGCGAGCGATTTTTTGCTTGCGATGGCCAACGATCAGTGGTGGCTACACTTGGCGAGACATTTTTCGCGATTCGCATCTGATTGGTTAGATAACCCCTTGACGCGCCACAAATTGTCACGAATGCAGGGCAAAACGTTGCAACACGGCTGCGCGAGTAACAAAGTTCGCGACTTTGTCGTGAAAAATTCAGCTCAATCAATTTCTCGCGATTTTTGTTCTGCGATTTTTTCAGCTGTCGCGTGAGGGTGGCTAAACGGGTGATTTTTTACCGCGGGCTGATGACGCAACAATTTATAATGGTAATTGAATTGAGTGGAGTGCAATTTGGTCTGAAATCCTATGTGTGATTTAAAAATCGAAAGAGCGCGCACCGGGATTTCGATTTGAAATCACAAGTATGATTTCAGACCAAAATTCAACAACACGAAGTTCAATTGCCACTTTACTACATCCATTTAGAAATCACACAATAATTTATTTATTTAACGCTAAAAGTTGCAAAATTCGCCACGCAATGGTTTTCTTTGTCTTTCAGTTTCCTGCAATTTGATTGGTTAAGCTTTGAAATCTGATTGGCTGTTTTGTTTTAGTGTTCCTTTCTCATTGGCTGAGGAAATGGTGCGATTTAGACCAAAAAATTAGATTGCAAGGATCACCAGTGATTTCTAAATGGATGTAATAAACATAAAAATAATCATCGCATCACCATCGCAAGCAAAAACTCGCTCGTGTAGCCGCGGCTTAATGAGTACCCTAATTTCTGGTTTACAACATGCTTAACGTTCTCTCCAGAACTGCGTGATTTCCTCAGTACTTAACGTTGACGGAATACATTATCGTACTAATTTTTAAATCATGAGTTAAGTTCGTCTCATGAGTAGGTTGGTCAATGCAAAGACAGTTCGTCGAACTTAACTCAGTCAAATGTCGGATTTATTATGAACTTAATTCGTTCTATATTGTAACCTTTACAATGTCAAGAAGTGTGAATAAAGGCCGTTTACACGACAGAAAAATTTGGGTCCGGACCCGTCAAAAAAGCGGTACGGACCCATAACTTTTGTAAAGAAACACGGGAGTTTCCACAGGCCCATAGGCGCCTATGGCCCTGCAGAAACTCCAGTGTTTCTTTACAAAAGTTATGAGTCCGTACCGCTTTTTTGACGGGTCCGGACCCAAATTTTTCTGTCGTGTAAACGGCCTTTTAAAATAAACATAACTGAATGAAATGGAACATTCGCCAAAAGGGATTTTTCGATCTTAAAGCGGATTTCGCGTTCCTTTCGATAAATCCAAATCTGGATTTTTGATCCGGTGAATTTTTTTTTCAAATAGGATTCGCTGGATTTGAAAAAAAAAAAAATTGAAACCCAGATTTTTAGGGATTCGGGATGTGTGCTGTTCTATTCGCAATCTATTCGAAATTGAACCAGTGGTATTTCCAGCTGAAGCATACTCAGTCCTTCCCATTTCCGAATGCGCTAGGCTTCTATCGTCGATATTAACATTCGAATAATCGATTACAAAATTCTCCACGATATCATCACACAATTCGTCAAAGAGCCGCCACATTAAACACATTCACGAAGGATTACCACGGTTACAGATCCAATTTCGGGTTTCGCGTTTCTTTCGGGCGCGATATCTGGCAAATATCGGATATCCCGTGTTTGGATGTGTTTGGATTCGCCGAAAGGAACACACCTAAAATGTTTTCTTTGCGGCACGCAAATTAAAGTAAAGTTACGACAGCCACAAAGCATAAAAACTGCATACTGTATTTAACGTGCGTTTTACATACATTTCTTTGCACTTCCCTGCAAAACAAAATAGAAATAGCAATAAGAAAACTCTTGTTGAGAATAAATTCGTTTCTCTTTTCTACCTTGAGAGAGGTTTCTACCACTGAGCTCCTCTCTTGCGTAAGTTAGCACACGTTTGTCGTATTTAAAGGGCTTGGATGGTCGCCAGGTGATTGTATATTCCGAGGGTGCGTTACGATAATCTACGAGGGCGAAGTCGACCAAAACGTCGCCTCAAAAGATAACTTTGCATTATCGTTGTCTTTCACGATTTTTATATCTCTTTACCTTCGCACAAAGAGAGCGAAGTATCATAAAAATAAATTGAGTATGAGCGATTTCAAGGTAAAATAGAAAATGAAAGGTGCACACTTGCACTCTCACGTTGTTGTTGTTGGTGATTTCACGTCGTCGTTATGCAGAGTACCACAAACATATGCACCAAAATGCGTGCCCGCGTGCGGAACGATTATTTTACCTCTCAACTAATGATATGATTGTTTTGTGGCGTTGTTGTTGCCACAGCGGTCGTCTCAGTGATACAATTTAGCAGCTAACTAGCGATGGCTCCCATTAAAATAGTTTGTTTTACATTAACAGTGGAGGAATGAGAGAATGTAATTAGACTGCAAAATAGACAATTGGTGTTTTTCTGTATCTTCTTCAAACCGTTTTGTCGAAATATCAAAAGCTCGCTGCAGTGATTGAAAAATATATCTAACGCAACCTGCAAGATCTCCACTCATCAATGTATGAGGAATCTTCGCCAAAGTTAAAATTAGGCTTCTTCCCGTGGTTGTGATATAATCCCCTTTTTTGGGCTTTTTACTCACAAATTACGATAAAATGGAAAGTTTTAGAGCTTTCTTACGACACGTTTAACAGCATATAAGAGCTAGCCATGCATAAAAACGAGTTCATGCTTAAACAATGCACAATGCAGTTTTCTGATTTCTCTTATCCATTTTGCGTACATTATGTTGAAGGAAATCTTTTGGGGGAAGAAAGACTCCTCAACACTCCTACTGTTCACAACTTTATTTGAAGTTCTCTAACGAGTAGTTTGTTCAAAGAGCATGCACCTTAGACTGAAAGATTCGTTTACTTATATAGCGCTCCCGGTCCAGGCAACGCGTCGCGATTGGTCAAAGGATTAGAGGCATAGAACGCCAGAAGGTCAACTACAAAAGGGGTGATTAACATGAACTACGAAGGAGTACCTACGGTTGCACAAAACGTGGTCCACGCCGACGACTTAAAAGTTAAAGTGCCGTGAGGCCTTGAGCAAGATCATTTAAGACCAACTGATAAACTTAAAGCAACAAATACTAAACCAACCGAAATAAACAAGAGATTAACAAAACTAATTAATGTACCTAAGCCAAACCCTAAACTAATAACGTCAACGCGAGATTAACGGATTAGTACGGCATCATAGTCGGAGTTTCGAATTCTACAACAATAATGATGGTACTACAGGGTTGTTTCCCAACAGTACAAGAACATTCTGCCTAAGTTTAGCGTTACAGCCTTTATTTACTAACACAAGCGAAGAGTACAGCAGTCGCATGACAACACGTACTATATTAGAAGCACTTGTCAACGCAGTCCTTTTTATACGCACGAAAGTTTCCGTGAGAGACGTTGGAACGCCTTAGTTTGTGAGTAAACTTAGCCTTTATGAGTAAACTTACTTGTGTTTTCCAGTTCGTGCATTTTGCCTGGCAACAGTGTGGCCCCTTTGTGGAAGTGGCGCCTCCTAACATATTGTTTCATAACTTAAACACAAGATCAAGTCTTTCCTGAATTATGAATCACTCACTAGTAAACGAGAAATAATAAACACACTTCACTCTAAAGAGCTTTGTGCCTTGCAACACCATTCGTTACGCACAATTAATTTTAGCTGCAGAAGCATTTGTAACACACAATTTAAATGATATGACAAAAGTACTAAAACGCGTCGTTAACTAATCAAAGCAAACACAATTTATCTCGCAATGTTTTCTTCTTAAACACTAACCCATTCCAAGCAATTTAATGAAATAATCGTAGCTACAATTTTTATCGTTTAACAATTACATTCGGAATAATTAATATAAAAAAGCACCGTTTCCTTCAAAGGAAAAAAATGTGGTAATGCGAAGAACAAGTGTAATCACTGGCTCAACTATTGTGTGAGTATAGCCACAGTTTAGATCTACTTCAAACCGTTTTCTCTAGCTATATATTACAAGTAGTCTGATTAAATGGACACAAGCTGAGAATAAACTTGTAGAACGTATGCCACGCGATCCCAAAAAAACTTGTAGCTTTAAGAAGTGCTAAAGTGATTCTTACCAAATAGCTTACTCCAAACTCCTAACATCTAATGCCCGCCACATTGAAAGCAGAGCAGAGGTAAATGACTTAACGAATGCTGTATCACCCACAGTAAATAATAACGAGGCTATCAGCTGTGCTTGCATGATCGTCTTCAAACAGTTTTATCCGCACATCTAACGCTCTTTGGGCAGACTGCAGAGCAGAGGTAAAATCACCCAACAAATGCTGTGTCATCCTGTGTCATCATGCATGATCTTCTCAGACCAGTTTTATCCGCATATCTAATGCCCGTCGCTTTGACTGCGGAAAAGAGGTAGATCACTTAACAAATGCTGTGTCACCCCGAGTAAATGGTAACTATTACCTGTGCTTGCATGATACTCTCCAAACAGCTTTATCCGCACATCTAATGCCCGTTGGGCAGACTGCAGAGCAGAGGTAAAATCACCTAATGAATGCTGTGTCATCCCGAGATTGTTGTAACTATCAGCTGTGCTTACATGATCTTCTCCGAACAGCTTTATCCGTACATCTAATGGGCGCTGGGCAGACTGCAGAGCAGAGGTAAAATCACCTAATGAATGCTGTCACCCCGAGTGAATGGTAACTATCAGCTGTGCCTGCATGATCTTCTCCGAACAGCTTTATCCGGAAATCTAATGCCCGTCGCTTTGACTGCAGAGCAGAGGTAAAATCACCTAATGAATGCTGTGTCACCCTGAGTGAATTGTAACTATTAGCTGTGCTTGCATGATCTTCTCCGAACAGCTTTATCCGCACATCTAATGCCCGTCGCTTTGACTGCAGAGCAGAGGTAAAATCACCTAATGAATGCTTTGTCACCCGGAGTGAATGTTAACTATCAGCTGTGCTTGCATGATCTTCTCCGAACAGCTTTATCCCCACATCTATTGCCCGTTGGGCAGACTGCAGAGCAGAGGTAAAATCACCTAATGAATGCTGTCACCCCGCGATTGTTGTAACTATCAGCTGTGCTTGCATGATCTTCTCCGAACAGGTTTATCCGCAAATCTAATGCCCGTTTGTCAGATTGCAGAGCAGAGGTAAAATCACCTAATGAATGCTGTGTCACCCCGAGTGAATTGTAACTATCAGCTGTGCTGGCATGATCTTCTCCGAACAGCCTTATCTGCACATCTAATGCCCGTTTGTCAGACTGCAGAGCAGAGGTAAAATCACCTAATGAATGCTGTGTCACCCTGAGTGAATGGTAACTATCAGCTGTGCGTGCATGATCTTCTCCGAACAGCTTTATCCGCACATTTAATGCCCGTCGCTTTGACGGCAGAGCAGAGGTAAAATCACTTAATGAATGCTTTGACACCCCGAGTGAATAGTAACTATCAGCTGTGCTTGCATGATCTTCTCCGAACAGCTTTATCCGCACATCTAATGGCCGTCGCTTTGACTGCAGAGCAGAGGTAAAATCACCTAATGAATGCTGTGTCACCCCGAGTGAATGGTAACTATCAGCTGTGCGTGCATGATCTTATCCGATTGGCTTTATCCGCACATCTAATGCCCATCGCTTTGACTGCAGAGAAGAGGTAAAATCACCTAATGAATGCTGTGTCACCACGAGATTGTTCTAACTATCAGCTGTGCTGGCATGATCTTCTCCGAACAGGTTTATCCGCACATCTAATGCCCGTTTGTCAGACTGCAGAGCAGAGGTAAAATCACCTAATGAATGCTGTGTCACCCCGAGTGAATTGTAACTATCAGCTGTGCTGGCATGATCTTCTCCGAACAGGTTTATCCGCACATCTGATGCCCGTTGCTTTGACTGCAGAGCAGAGGTAAAACCACCTAATGAATGCTGTGTCACCCCGAGTGAATTGTAACTATCAGCTGTACTTGCATGATCTTCTCAGAATAACTTCATCCGCACATCTCATGCCCGTTTGTCAGACTGCAGAGCAGAGGTCAAATCACCTAATGAATGCCCGAGTGAATGTTAACTATTAGCTGTGCTGGAATGTTCTTTTCGGAACAGCTTCATTCGACATCTAATGCCCGTTGGGCAGACTGCAGAGCCGAGGCAAAAAATTCCAGCTGTGTCACCCCGAGTGAATGGTAACTATCAGCTGTGCTGGCATGATCTTCTCCGAACAGCTTTATCCGCACATCTAATGCGCGCTGGGCAGACTGCAGAGCAGAGGTAAAATCACCTAATGAATGCTGTGTCACCCCGAGTGAATGGTAACTATCAGCTGTGCTTGCATGATCTTCTCCGAACAGCTTTATCCGCACATCTAATGCCCGTCGCTTTGACTGCAGAGCAGAGGTAAAATCACCTAGTGAATGCTGTGTCACCCCGACTGAATCGTAACTATCAGCTGTGCTTGCATGATCTTCTCCGAACAGCTTTATCCGCACATCTAATGCCCGTCGCTTTGACTGCAGAGCAGAGGTAAAATCACCTAATGAATGCTGTGTCACCCCGAGATTGTTGTAACTATCTGCTGTCCTGGCATGATCTTCTCCGAACAGCTTTATCCGCACATCTAATGCCCGTTTGTCAGACTGCAGAGCAGAGGTAAAATCACCTAATGAATGCTGTGTCACCCCGAGTGAATGGTAAATATCAGCTGTTTCTGCATGATCTTCTCCGAACAGCTTTATCCGCACATCTAATGCCCGTTGGGCAGACTGCAGAGCAGAGGTAAAATCACCTAGTGAATGCTGTGTCGCCCAGAGTGAATGGTAGATATGGGCTAAGAATTCGTTTGTATCTTGTGTAGATCTATTTTTTCTTATTTGGATATCAAGCGCAAACCTTTTGAAATAAAGAGCCTTTGGGTAGTTCTCCTTGCTGTGGTGCAAGTCACCGAGTTGTAAGTAGAACGCTGCGAGAGGCCTCTTGCATTGTTGAGAACGACTGGTTGAATCAACGTTCTCCTTTGGGGCTGAAGAGCTATATTTAAATTGTTCGAGTGTTGCTTGGTGACGAGCGACGGATTCTTCGAAACCTGATCCAACAATACCTTCTTCGGTGAATGTTGACGCCAGTGCGACTATATTACCGCAGAAATGAAGCAAGTGAAAAGGGGTTTTGGAATTAATTTTGAGATCATTTAATATTTGAAGGGCAGGGTTGATTACAAATTGCATGGTGTCAGTGTCGAAGAAATTCTTTGCTGCTGCCATGACGTGAAATATAACGAGGAATTGCATTGGCCAATTACTCAAGTTACAAGTGTTTATTTGAAGCGGTTTCGTATAGTCTGGTTCTTTTCCTTTGCATCCCTGACGTGGAATAACAACCAGTTGCTCGTCTACGGCGGAACTGCATTCCTTGCGTGCTTTGTTATAGTAGTAACTTGAAGTAGAGTGGTCGTTTAAGAACTGATAGTAGACAGCAATGACTTGGCAAACAACGAGCCTTAGAATTTTGTGCTCTTCACTTCCAAGCATTAAAGGAAGAGCCTCTTGCAAGCACTGTATCCCGCTCTCAACCTCGCCGATAGCAAGCTCACAGATGCCAAAATAACACAAGTATTTACTCCTTTCATCATCAGAAACTGGACAAGATTTCGACTGGATTTCATGTGCCTTCTTGAGAAGTTGCATTGCACTTCCTTTTGCTCCCCAAGTAATTTCACGAAACGCTTTAGAAGTTAGCAAACATCTCTGGTAATGTGCACTTCCCAGAGCATTGGCTGCTTTTAAGGCCGAATCGTAGATATTATTAAAATTGTGCGCTTCACTATAACACCAAAACAACGACTCCAAAAACAACTCTGCTTTTATCAAAACTTTAACAACATTCTCGGCTATCCTGGAATCTATGCAACCGTCTACTAGGCTTTCCATAAAATGCTGCTTTTCCTCATAGAATGCAATGAATGCATCCATGGAATAACCATTTAGAAACTCATCATTCAATTTCTTGAAACGAGAAATGTAATGCGCATGGAAACGGCACTTTGCATTTGCCACTGTTTCTTCCATCCGCTGTTCTCCTGTTTGTCTAGCAAATGATTGAAGGAGCTTATGCATTGTGAATGTTCCAGGCTGGGAGTTTGAATCGAGAAGGGATTTTCTTCGTAGTCTTTGCAACATTTTCTTGGCCTCAATCTCCCCTGTGATATACATTACAGCTGAGGCGAGATACGTAGTAAAACATCCCGGAAGAACAGACAAAGACACAAATGCTTCTTTTTCTGCTGGGGAAAGTCTGGAGAAGGATGATTCACATAGAAACTTCAACCTTTGATTAGAAAGATAATCTGGATTGTCTAAGATGTCGACGATACTTTCAGTTGCGGATTCAGTGAGCTCAATCAAACGCTGACTCGGTTGAACATCATCTTCACAAACGAAAGAGCACATTAACCTCATTGCAAGCGGCACACACCCACATATTTGGGCAATTCTTGCGCAGTCATCGGGACTAGCATTTGGAACTAATTCAAGAACTAGAGTATGAGATGAGGTGTCATCCAGTGGCCTTATTCTTATTGATCTGTGACCTTGGAAATTCAAGTTCATAAACTCAAATGATTCTCGTGTGGTCACCACCAGAGTTATCTTCTCATTTCGCGCCAGAATTTCTTCAAATAGTTGCAGCACTTCTTCTTTTACTTTTGGAACGCCACTCTCTAGTAGATCATCTACATTATCAAGAATAAATACGAGGGAATCTGAAATGTTGCCGAGGGTCTCAATTAGATCATCATCAAAGGACAGAGGCTGAGGTACGGATCTCTGACTCGTGGTGGGTTGCCTTACGCGGCTGAAAAGCTTTGATGTCAGATCTGCTACTGTCTGAAGTCCTCGTAATGAAAGGAAACAAACAGGAAAGTCTTGAGACTGCAGTTGGTGCCCCACCGCTATTGCAACCGATGTCTTTCCGAATCCTGGTGAGCCCCAGATTGACACGATTCGGGTATGTTCGGAAGTCACGATGTCCACGATCTCTTGGCATTCACTTTGTCGGCCAGTGAAGTTTGGAACCATTGAGGGAAGACAAGATCTTGGGACTGTTGGCTTGATGTCTTTGTAACGCAAAAGTAAAACACAAAGTAGACATTGCTTATTTTTCTGGATATCTTTTGTCTCGAAGAGACTTTATTAACTGAAGAGAAGTTATCAAGAAGAAAGAACAAACAGTATCTCAACTTTGTGCGCATAACCTAAAGTGTTATTCTTAATCAGGATAAATTGTCACTCACAACAGACACATTTCCCGTTTCCGTTTTAATGCATTGAACTCATTTGTGGTCATTTAAACTAATACAGACCATATGCAATATTGGCCACATTCCAGAGATGACGTCACTGAACAAATTCCTCTTCACTGCATAAATTATCTAGTTATCATAAGGAAAGAAAATTAGTTTGTGACGCCATCTCAGAAATTAACCTATGGCTTTCATTAGCTTTGCTGTGGGACAAATTTAATAAGTGAGAGTTTTTTTTTACTTTATGTGACTTTTTTGGCTTTTTTTGTAACCATGCGAGATGTGGCTTCTTTGATACATGGAAGATCTGCCTGTACTGTGATCATCTTTTCATTGACAAACACTGTGTGTTTTTTTCACGCCTATTGCTATCGACTGCTGTTGTAAAAAGAGGCATAAAAACAGTTAAGTCCTACTTTTTACCTTTTTTTTCCGCTTCTGTATCCCGTTCATTAACTTGCTTCTTTTTAAGCCCATGGATCTCCTTCAATAACCCTGTTAAATCTTCCACTTGCATCCTCAAGTCCTCCACAGTTGAGGTCATATGCTCCGCTACCCTTTTACAAACCTTTTCGCCTGCCAAATTGCATTCCCTTTGCTCTGGTTTCCAGTCTTCGATCATTTCTTCCAACCTAGCGACCTCGCCTTTGGTAGCAGCGAGGATCTCCACGTTCTGTTTTATGGCTGTTAAGAAATCCCTAATCTCTTGCATATCTGCATTTCTACTCTCTAAACATTTTATGTACGCTTGATTCTCTTTCCTTGCATGCTGTTCCAACAAACGTACTTTTGCTGTTGGAAAGTCAGATGCAGTCAAACTTCCAATGGCATCAATCGGTGCAGTTGAAATTCCCAGAACTTTGAACGCTTCTTTAGCGTATTGAATGTTACGGTGAAATGTTGCTTTGTCCATCTCTAAGCGAGAAGAGTGACAAACTGCATTCCTCAAGCGCCGAAGCTGATCAATAGCCAGTGCAAAGGTTTCGTCATTATCTCCTACTGGACTCAACACAGATCCATGAAAACTTCCATAAGGAACAGCAAAGGGCTTCACATAGAAATCAGCGAGGGTTTTGGAATGTTTACTGAAAGACTTTGCAAAGATGGTAGCTTGGAATAAAGCGGTGCAATCCCATTCATTATACGACTGGTGGGTGGGAACTTTAGTTTTACCTCCCTCTGTAGATACAAAGAGATTTCTCACAGCAGTGGAGTCATCCCAAAGCTGAAAGCCAGGGCCATGCCCAATAGTGCTATCCCACATCGTCTTAAAAGTCTGACGTAAAGCCTTTGGGAATTCATTTAAAACCAGGGACAAACACTTGAAATGATTTAACTCCTCGTCACGATAAGGGTGCAAGGACATCACGAATTGGTGCTAATAAAGCATTGCCACAAAGGATCTAAATAAAAGATAAATGAATAAATACAATAAGCGGATTTCATTTCATTCTTCTCTTACGGGGAAAGACTGAAAATATTATTTCCTCATTAATTTTTTTTGCTTTTCAAAGCTTTGATGTCTGAAACGGATTTTTTTCAAAGGTACAGAGGGAAAAAGTTCCATTACTCTCTCTGTGTCGCCGACTTTTGCCTCGCTTACAACACAGAAACCTATCCGTTCATGATGACGATTCATTTTCAGCTGAAGCGGCGTATAATCCATCGGTCGCAGAAACCGGGGCGAAAACGTTACTTTTGTCTGTAAACAAAAGCCCTATCCGATATGCTTTTTCTTTTCGGCGCAAGAGATGTCTGGTATAGTGTCAACATACCTAAAAAGATCTCATGGTCAATCTGTAAATTAAGACATATCCTGACGCTACTCTGGTTTGGAGAAATTTGAATGCAGATTACAAAGATCCAATTAGTCTTTCGACATTACAGTCAATCCTTTTTCAATCATCAAAATAAAATTAAATCAGAAATCAGTGAAACACTCAATTGTTTCTAGACACAAAAACTAAACCTTATGTAAGAGTTAGCCGAGTGGACAGAGACTGAACCTGAGAAAAATGCGACCAACCCTAACGCAAAGCTTATAGTCCATGCAGTGGTCCAGTGGTTAGGGCGTTGGATTTGCATGCCTTTACGTTGCCCCTAGTTCAAATCCCTTTTTCACCTCTGCTTTGGATTTGTTTACGGTTGTCCCGGACTCACCCCTACCTCGCTTTGTAAATAGCTAACTGGTTCCCTCCTTTCAGTTGGGGGTTTATTAAAAGTGGGGCTGTGGACTACCTTGATAGCCAAGTGTATTACTGTATACACAAAGAATTTACATTAACATTTTTATGGTCTATCCGAGGATAGCATTCTACTGATGGAAAGCTATCTTGCTAATAGGTTTCAGAAGGTTAAAGTTGAGAACACTTTTTCAGATTGGTTAAGAATTGTTCAAGGTGTCCTCCAAGAATCAGTACTCAGACCCTTACTTTTTAGCAAATTCATGAATGATATTTTGTATATTTCCTTTCATCTGAGGAGCAGGCGTTAGGAGCAGGCGTTGCTCCGTTGATTAGTGCGTGGCTTTCCGAACAAGAGGTCCCCAGTTCAATCCTTGGTCACTTCAACATCTGTTTCGACTTTCCTCTGATCCGTGAAGCTATAGCTTTAGATACCGTAAAACGCAGCTCTGACAGAGGGAGGGGGTAAAGGGAGCACTGTCAGGTTCCATTGATACCGGCCTCGCAGCTGAAGGAACTTACGACGCTAAATAAAGTGACTTTACCTTTTTTTACCTTTAGTTGAGATGCAGCGGAAATGCAAGTCGATCTTTTTTAACGGCATGTGTCTTAAGGTCAATGAATGTCGCTCTAGTGTCCTTGCAACATTCTGTTTTATCTCAAATGGTAAAAGTATTGGAATCTGACATTCCATGAAGCTGCTGGGTGTCACTATTGATTTCGATGAGCATGTATCTGAGTTGATAACCAACTGTAAGTGTTGAAGCGCCATAAACATCTCCTACCTGTGCTAAGTTCTTTCCTTTTCTCTTGCCTCAATTACTGTTCAATTATCTGGCATCCTTACCGCAAACTTGAGATCAACGAGAGATGCTTACGTTTTATTCAGTTTTAGTGACTATCATGATTGGTACGATACACGTTTAGAAAATATTATCGGTTTTCAAATGACGTCACGGCCGCCATGTTGGGGCCCTAAACAAAGAAACGGCGGCCATGTTGAATCTCCGACCAAATCCTCCGGGAATTTAACTCTGTTATTACGCAAACGTTTTCTATTGTTTTCGTTGAAAAACATGGCTGTTGATCACGTGAGTGAAAACCAACAATTAATCGACCTAGTCTACACAATCGTAGAATACACGACATGTTAATCTTAATCCATCGATCTTTTCACAGTCTAGCCCCTTGATAAATTAACGAGCTATTGATCTCCTCTTATGAAACTGCGTGGCATACGCTGCCTTAGCATCCCTAGAGTGAAATCGACCAAACATGGCTGGCACTCGTTTTGCTACTCTGCCAGCAAACACTGGAACATGCTGCAAGAAACACTTAGAACCGCTGAGTAATTAATAAATCAGAAATCAAGAGCATTACCTTCGATAAAAAACGCTGCTCCTTTCGTAATTAATTAGGTCCGATTAATCACTACTGAGTTTCTTACTTATAGTAGTCACAATGTAAATAATAACTACAGTAGCTTTTTCAGATTGTCTTAAATTTGTACGTAACATATATTTGTAGTATTATTGACCAAGCTTGTTCCGTCAAGATGGCTGGATATTGGCCAAGTTCCTTTTTTGCGTGTCCATAAACACGCAAAAAAACAACTAGGATTTATTGTATGACTTAAAACACCAAAAAACGTTCTTTGATCTTGTGGGACCAAGCGAGAAATCCCGAGCGGGCAGCATCACTCCATCTTGCACGCTCGGCTAGCCTCTCTCTCTCTCTCTCTCTCTCTCTCTCTCTCTATCTCATTTCAAAGGCTAAGTGCTGGTACTTTGTTCATTTCGCATTTGCCTTGGTTTCAATGTTTTGTTCTTGTGGGCATGTCATGTCACAAATCCAAATTATTTTGTTATGTTTGTCCTCTAATGTCAAATGTGGTCGTCCGGCTGTTGCTGATTTTCGTAAACGGAATTCAAAGCCCCACACCAACTTTGCAATACTGTTCTCCACCACGTGTCCTTTCTCCCACTCCTCTGCATTCCATTAATTGGCGTTCTATTGCCCAGTGGACTACCAGTATCACCCGTGCTTTCCCAGGCTGCTTGTATCCATTTGCTTGATTCCTTTTCCATATACATGTAGCAGGCCCCTCTCATGCTTTTTATTATTATTATTATCATCATCATCATCGTCGTCGTCGTCGTCGTCGTCGTCCTCATCATCATCATCTCAGAGAAAGTGGAAACTTGGGTTAGCGAAGTTCCCAAGCTAGGTGAATTTGCATTATCACAGCCCCAAGCGTGTTATGCTGCCTACATATTTGGATTGAAACATCGCTGGACATACTTCCTTCGGACGCTACCAGACATTCAAGATCTTCTAGAGCCACTGGAGAAAGCCATCTCAGACGTATTTATTCCAGCTATTACAAAAAGATAAGCTGTGGAAGGTCAAAGACACTCTGCTCAAAAAATCATCTAGAGCTTCGGATTTGCAATTGGCTGCTGAGAAAGGGGCTTCACATGGTTAACTATGATCCCACTAAACGAAATGGGCTTCAACGTAAGAGATAGTTCAGGGACGCTCTGCGATTACGCTATAACTGGACTTTTAGCGATATTCCATCGAAATGTGTGTGTGGTGAAGAGTACTCTGTTGAACACGCAATCATTTGCAAACGTGGAGGATTTATTGTACAACGCCATGATGAATTACGGAATTTGGATGCTGAGATTTTGAGTTCAGTCTGTACTGATGTAGAAATCGAACCTTTCCTTCAAGAGATCTCTAATGAACAGCTAAGCAAAGGAGCAAATAAAGCTGCAGATGCAAGGCTTGACATACATGCTAGAGGATTTTGAGAAAAGCAACGATGTGCCTTTTTTGACGTCAGGGTCTGTTTCCCTAACGCAGATACGTAGAGAGATTTAGAACTTTCTATCATCTACAAGCTACACGAGGATGACTCGAAACGCAAATATGCTGAAAGAGTGAATGAAATAGAACACGGAAACTTTACTCCCCTTGTGTTCACAACTACCGGAGGAATGAGTAAAGAATGCAAGGTCTATCACAGCCGGCTCGCTGAGTTGATAGCTAATAAGAAAGGAGAGCAATATCACACTACAATGGCATGGATCAGGGCCAAAACTTGCTTCTCCCTGCTCAGATCATCACTTGTATGTTTACGTAGCTCAAGAACTTTGAAAAGAACCACAAATGGCATTAATACCATAGATATGGACAGTGAGGTCGCAGAAAGGTCAATTTTATATATTTTTCTTTTTTATTCGTGAATTTTTTCTATTTTCCAGAAGCGATATGTTAGTGAAATTATATACTATATGTCGCTTGGAGATTTTTAATCAAGGTGTTTCGCAGGGAAATGAGTAATGGACATTGAGGTCGCAGAAAGCTCAATTTTTTAATTTCTTTTTATGTATATAATTTTTTTAGGCACTTTATCACATTTTTTGATTCTCATTGTGCATAGCCATATAGAAATTGAATTGTAATTAGAATTTTTTAAGAGTGCTTATTCATTATGATGATGATGATTATTATTATTATTATTATTATTATTATTATTATATAGCAGAGGATTCAACTGTATGTTACATTCTAATCAAGGTACACAGGGCACAAACCGTAATCTGTGAGCCATGGAGTAAACAAATAAAAAATTAAAAAATAATAATAATAATAACTGCTGCCTCAGTTTCCAACGAAAGGGTCCGTACTTAAGAATCTTCTCCTGATCCTTTCTTTTCTTATTGTTAACCCACGGGCAGCTCATTTCAAAGTCACTACTCTCTTGCACTTATGATTTACAATACGTTCATCCACCCTATTGAATATCGGCGTATATAGGGACATCCCAGGGTGGTACACACCCGTCTGTAAGTCCCTCATCGTACAACAGCTCGTAAAACAGTACCTGCGTCGTGCCTAGAGAGATACTTGCCCTGGACCAGCGCACAACATCCTGACAAGATATGAGCCACACTCTCTGGGGCCTTGCTACATAATCTGCACCTCACCTTA
The DNA here is from genome assembly GCF_036669925.1 of Montipora capricornis. Taxonomy (NCBI): domain Eukaryota; kingdom Metazoa; phylum Cnidaria; class Anthozoa; order Scleractinia; family Acroporidae; genus Montipora; species Montipora capricornis. The sequence goes on from NC_090887.1 coordinate 2,305,061, forward strand.
CCTTCCGCGCTTGTGTGGGTCTTCTGACTCGTGTATACTCGCGTTGGTAAGAGCTGCTCGTATAGCTCACGAGTCCAGCGATGGTGTGTGATGAGCAGTTCTTATGGTATCTCAACTAATTTGTTCCTTTGTAGAGTTATTTGCAGCAATGCGGGCATTACCTAGGCTTTGGTGTTTACCTTCATATTAGACATACTGCAGTAGGTTTTCTCAAATTCTTATATCCGTAGAATTATTTAACAATTTCATTGTTGTTTGACACAATCTATTTTTGACATTTTTTGATTACGAAGTCAATTTGTTTTTTGCCCTTAGTTAGATCAGTAAGGTCTTTTTCTAGATTTACGTGATATCCTCCTAGGAAGTCAAGTACAATGTTGATTTGAGTGACTCTATAGTTCTTATATAAATTCGTAATTCCTCTAAATGAGTAGTTGTACTTCTCTTGCTTTAGTGATGTTTTCTCTTTGCTATTATTATTATTATTATTATTATTATTATTATTATTATTATTATCGTTATCGTTGTTATTATTAAACAAACCCACAGTCGCTCGTAAAGAGTTAATTCCTTCAAGTTTAGTTTGGGACAGGAACACGGCCATTTCATTTTTTTGTTTTCCTTGGGGACACTAAGAAATAACGAAACAAGGGAGTTATGTAATCATCAATTTAATCCTTTAATTTCTTTTTATTTGGTCGCAGAACGTTTTAAACAAAGCCGCGAGTAATGGTAAAAGAATTTATTCCGTATTTTAAATAACTGATCCAAACAAAAAAGGGTGGATTGTTAACTGAAGGGGTTGACGCGAGGTCTTCAGATTTTATTTTCTCTTGTTTTAGATGAATACTGAGAGGTAGGTATCTCCTTCTGATCAAAGCCAACGCTATGCTGTTAACGTTTAACGATGAGTGAGTATCCCGAATTTCACTTAATTCACGTTCATTTTGAATAAACACAGCCTCCGTAAATAAATAGGATGCAGATTCCAGAAAAAAAGTGTTGTCTATTGACACGTAAAATAAGTTTCTTCTTAGGGTATCCAGCCGTCAGAACTTGAAAGTCGACCTCATCACCCAAAAGGAAGGGAAGAAGAGAGACCCTACAAACTTAATAAGTTGCAGACAAACGCAAACGTGATGGCACCCGAACTTAATGAGAGGCGAACAAACTCTAAACCTTGCTTACAAATCATTAATGACGAACAGGGATACGCGGACATAACAAAAGACAAACAATTTTTTTGATAGGCAGAGCTAACAAAGACAAACACAGCTCCAAAACCAACCTCGTTACCAGGGTCTCTCTTCTCTGCCTCCACAATGGAGGCAGAGAAGAGAGACCCTGGGAACTAGGTTGCTCGAAAAACGTAATAAAATGACTAATACTTTAATAAAATTGAAACAAATATAATAAAAAAGTTTCTTACTTAACAATATAAACAAGTTACAAACTTGTAAAAGTGCATTTAATGTAGGTATTAGGGCTGTAACCATTTTAAAAAGTTTTTAACTTGTTCTAATATACATCATTGAAATCATTACTAGATTCTAATTTGGTTGAGAGCAGTGTAGTTCAAGTGTAACAGTGTCAGTGCAAAAGGTGTAATACACCAGTCCAAAAAGTGTAATACCAGTGCAAATTACACAGCGAAGTTCTGGATTATGATTGGCTAATAAACAATAGGTACAAGTACAAGGAAAGATCAGAACCAATTAAATCAAGCGCGCGCCCTAAATGGCGCAAATAGGCAATGTTTCCCTGATTGCGTGATACGCGTGCGTAATCACATGATTTTTCTGTGCAATTTGGAATAAGTAAGCACTTGTAAATTTTTTCTAAGACGACCAAATTGCACCTGGAATCGTGTGATCACCTATACATATTGTTAAGTGAGCAAGAATTTTTTTGTCATATTTGTTTCAATTTTATTAAAGTATCAACCATTTTATCAAGTGAACGAGAAGCTTATTGTTATTTGACAGCATTCCGTTAAGTTTGTAAGCTCTGCCTTTTACAAAATTTGAGTTTGCACATGTTCCATGTCTTACATGTACATACTAGGTCCATACCGGTCACGGAACGTTGGCTACGAGGTTGAAATATCATGCCACGTTTGTTCACTGTCAATTGAAAATTCAGTGAAGTGTGACCGGAAAACAATGTCGGCGGTACTTCAAGGGCTCACACAGAAATAATGTTTTTCGCTGCGATATACCAAACGCATTATCAAGATTAACATGCCATTTCAAAACTGAAAGAGAGTGCATCTATTTCCAAGAGACGACTTTGAAGTCGGGAGACGGTAAGCAGAGAAAAAATGCAGCCGTGTTTTAATACTGACCGCTTGCGATTTAGGCTTAAATGCAGAATACCCTGCCGCCTCGAAGCTATAACCTAAATTGTGTGGATACGGGGATACACACTCGTTTTCTTGGTTCCCAATAGCTCTTCTTTCTAAACCGCCAAACAAAAAGAGCGAAGGTGATTGATGTGTATATATCTCTTGTTCTTAAAGCACGATGATCGAGTGAAAAACAATGATGTATCTTAAAGCGCGATCAATCTCCTTGTGGATATGTATTTCTCGTTCTTAAAGCGCGACGATCCAGTCATTTTACAATTCAGTTAACTACACTTTTCTCACAATAGTACTCGATTCCTGATTAATTAAGCCTGAGGGCTCGTTTCAGTGATTAGGCCTAAGCACTCTTGTAAAATTTTAGTTTTCATTATACGGTTCGGTTAATTACACTTGTTTTCGAGATCGTGTGAAGAATATATATCAGAATACAACTGAATGACAAAATACTGTGCATTATACCTCGTTATTATTTGACTAGCTCCATGAGCGAGCAAGATGAACCAAATCCCGCGCTGTGATTGGCTACCCAAGTGGGTAAGATGGAGCTATACTGCATGCCCGCTCGATATTTCTCGCTTGAAAAGATAATTTTCTGGTGTTTTATCCCATATGATAAATCCTTTATTGACCAAGCTTGTTTGGTTAAGATGGCTGGATAGTGGAATCTTTCTTTTTTTTTTTTGCGTTTGTATGGACCTCGACTTCGTCTCGGTCCATAAACACCCAAAAAAAGAACTTGGCCAATATCCAGCCATCTTGACAACACGCTTGGTCAATAACCCATATTTCTTGAAACGTGGCGTCTACAAGATTGCCTCGTTCTAGCTTTCATTTTACGGTTCCGTTAACTACACTTTTTCCACTGAGATCGTGTGAAGAAAATACAAACTTGTTCGAATGTTCTTTAATAAAATCATGCAGCTAATTTACTCGGGATTTCCCGCTGTGGTTGCCGTCTTAACAAAAATAGCTCCTAAACAAATTTATCGATTTATAAATGTGACAGATTCCCATCAATTTGCTGTCCACCACAAACAAGAACTATACATGTACGTACTCTCTAAAGCAATAGTGGGCCTTTTTTCACTGTGTATCCGTGTATCCTCTCAGAAATGTACTTACCATCTCTCAAGAAAGAGAGGGACTTGCCCACTCCACGTATCCACGTATCCACTCAGAATTACACTTCTTATTCAATAATACCAACTATACTTATCAAATAAATGCAACTTCGTAGCCTCGTATCTAGTTACTGGGTTGCCTATGGGCAAACCCAGTCGAGGTCTGCGTTTAGTTTGTTTGTTTAACTTAATCACAGCGCCCGCTGAATTCCGGCCATGTCACTTTCGATTTTGCAATTTACTTGAACGTAGCAAAAATCTCCCAAAATGTTTGTCGCTGATCGTAACTTTTTATATTCTATATTCACGGTTCAAAATTAATTTTGTTTTCATGTCGTAAATATTTTATTCTCGATCGACCGTCCGGGAAACTTCCTTCTGCTCTTTCTGAAAACTGTGTATCAATATTTATTTGCTTTTTCATCAATTTTTGTTTTGCATAAAGCAAGCTACCAGAATCTGTACCTTGCTGAGTTCGCATTTGTTAGCGTTAATAGTATTTTCGGTCAGATGTTTCTGTTTTTTATGAGGGGTTTATTGTTTTGGTCTCCCATCCCAACACTAACCCCGCGAAACAGGGCTTGACTTCAGTGAAGTTTAGTATTACAAAGTTTTCGGATGCTCATAGGGCACACTTGTAGTGAAAAGAAGTTGTGAGGGAACTTGAAAATCATCAACATGTCAGCCCAGAAGCTAATGTTTCTCGCTTCTCTTTTATTTGTTATTCTTCAGAGACTGGAATGCTGTATTTCAATATCACACAATTCAGTGCCTTCTGATTTTCTGTAGCATGTATCACAGGCAAGCCAGTGTATGCTTCACAGAAGCATCTAGTTTTTTCTAGGACATGTCTTCGACGTGCCAGGGTATTATGCAGTTACGATTTGATAATTCTTGTAACAAATAAACCGTTTATTTGTCATCTAAAGGCAAGTATTCTTCAAAATATTCAAATACACAACGATAATTTGGTGGTTTCTGGCATTTAAGAGACTGGCTATAAATGAGCTACTAAAATGGATGTCACTTCGATTACACCATGCATTGAATTTCAGGTTTATCTTCATTGTAGATGCTGTAGTGGTATTTTGGCTGTTTTGCTTTGCTTTCTTGAGGAAAGTGAATCACTGTTTGTGCGTTTCAGTGTTTATTAATTCTGCATACGACAGTGGCCGCATGCAGTGAGGCTGCTAAAGAAAAGTGGACTTTTGGGACGAGATTGTCCACCAACAACCCAGTTGAGATACGAAGCCAGAAATAATTCAAAACGATCAGCTGATTGCAAAAAGAAGTTACATGATGCCATTTGGTGCAGTCTTAGATACAAGACCTAGAGAAAGCAAATGACCAGAAGAAACTACTCACCTTCTAGAACTGCGGACGAATCCCTTGAATATTTTGCTTGTCTTATCACAACAGTTGTTCAATCAATTGGTGCACTAACATCAACATTAGAACTACAGCACTGTTTGGAGTCGACGTAATGTTCGGCCTATGGCAGAGTGAACATGATTCATTGTTACTAAAGATTACCAAATAATGCTTGTGCACAAAAAATAACTTGACGCCGTCTTTTAGGGCGTTTTTGTCTCTAAGAAAAGTAGACTCAACTCGAAGTTGGGTTGCCATAGTTTGTAATAAGGTTGATTTAAATGTGATGAAATGGGAAAATTAAAGAATCGTGTATCATTTTAATCTACCATGATATTTTCCCTATGGACAAGCTCAAATGCGCTTTGCAACGAAGGGCAGCGGGAGAAATGTTTCAAATCAAACAGAACATGGCTAAACATCCCAACTGCACATAAATTACATCATTGTTGTTACTACAAAATTACCGCTAACATAATGTACATGTATAAGTGTAAGCAAACATCTACAAGAAGGTGGTCGGCGTTAATACGTCATAATGCCGGAAATGATCTCGTCTTCTCAATGAAACGCTTAGCTGTGATTTTCATATTGAAAAGATGCATGAGGAAGACAGTACGCACCTCAAAGAACGACCTCAAGTGTAGGAAAATCGATGAATAACGCACAATCAGTATAAACTGCAGATGAAAGTGAAAGGAATGCTGTTTATGACTTTCACTCCTGCATTAGGACATTTGCATACTGAAGATGGCCATCGACACACAAATGATCGCACTGTCACTCTATTCTCAAAAAAGAAGATGACCTCATACTCGTATCTTCATTGGATCACCAGTCATGACGTCACGTTTCCGTGACGCTTGAACGACTCATCGATCGCCTTGGGGTGCGGGATCCAAGATCACTTGGTTCTGCCGTTCATTTGCAAGAGATATTTGCACATATGCTATTGAGCATGCCATGCGCCTCAACCCAGTGAAGTACAAGGAGATGTTTATTGATTTCTTACACTACAAGCCGCACCATCCTCCTCCTTTGCAGCTTTCTGGATCCGAAATCGAGCGCGTTCACACGTATAAGTTGCTTGGTGTGTATGTTACTGATAATTTATGCTGGAGCACGCACTGCGAGTGCATTGTTCAGAGAGCGCGCAAACGCCTTTACGCACTGCGTTGTTTGAAAAAGTCAGGTGTGATGGAAGGGGATTTAGTTCTGGTGTACTCCAGCCGGATCCGTTCAGTTTTGGAGGTCCCCAGTTTGGGCAAACTTGCCGGAATATCTTAGCCTCCTAAGTGAGGGTGTGCAGAAAAATAGCCTTAGAGATAATCTTTCCTGGGCTTCCCTACAGGGACGCACTTCTGCACTGTGGTCTTCGTACTCTCTCGGATCGGCGCGCCGCAGCATGCACTAAGTTTATCCAGAGAGTTCGGGACACCTGTGTCCTTGCTAACTTGCTACCACAGCGTACAACTGTGTCCCATGGATACAATCTACGTTCAGGCACCATCAGAGAGGATCCCGCCATGGCCTCTACTAACAGTCTCGACAAATTTATGACATATAGATATTCCCAGTAAAATGTTTCATGATAATGTATATATATGATTAGTACTTTGACCACTCTTGTAATTTAGCTGTTAAGCTACAAAAAGAGTAATTAAACTGATTATTATTATTATTATTATTATTATTATTATTATTATCATCATCATTATCATTATCATCATTATTACTATTATTATTATTATTATTATTATTATTATTATTATTATTGTTATTTTCAAGGTGCATCAAAGGAACCGATAAATCCACTTTGGGAAAGGATCTTTTGATTCCTTTGATGCCATATGATCCAAGTGATCTTGGATCAGTGATCCTTTTTCGGATCATCCCAAAGGAACGCACCCTTAGACATTGACTTTTGGTGTTTGAGAAAACTTCCGTTTATTTACATGTACAAGCACGCACAGCACAGTGCTGCGTCTAACCACTAAATACTGGCAGAGATCGAGATTACAGTCCACACAATTCTCACATTTCATATTTTCTCTTGGTTTTATCAAAGTCAAGTAACTCTGGTTTAGTTTAGAACCAAATATTCGGCAGTCGTGGCTACGTAACGTCACGTGCACGTCGAGGGTTATGGTTTTTGATGGCTAAGCTTTTGCTGATTAAGTTGAACAAGTTCTTTCCTTTTCTACACCTTTAATGATGTCCCTCGATTCTCAGGAACTTACGTCAGATGAGTCACATAGATTAGGTTGCCTGCTTCCACCAAAACATGTTAGTTATTATCTATGAAGGAAGAACTACCTACATCAAAGCCAATTTAAAACTGATAGAGCAAAAAACAAGTTTATTGAATGAAAGTTTGTTTTTTCTTCAACCTTCAATTTGATTCTAGCAATCTCATTATTCATATTTTAATTTTACTTCCATCTGAAATTCAACCACCGTGACCACATCACATCTTTAATATTTGGAGCACTTGGGTTCCTACCAGCGATGAATATGCTGTACAGGCAGGGTTGATATTCACGAGGATTTTTGCTGGCTGGGAAACAGTGACACAAAGTCGGCTGACTGGGAGTTTATCATCTGCTATCTAGTTGGGAGAGCGGAAAACCTTTTTTTCTTAGCAAAATTAAAAAAACTAAAAAAAAACTTATTAGTGTTTTCTTGTAAGTTTTTTGCCTATTATTATGCATTATGGAAATAATTTTCGTTGGGTGTCCTTATAAGATGTGTTTGTGACAGAGATTGTAGAATAACGGCGTATTCATGACGGCAATAGCATCATTCAATTCAGTATAAAAAAATCTCTATTGACTATTCAAATTTGACGAGACCACGAAAAGTTTAAAGATTTTACTCGGAACTTTGTTAACTTCGTTAATTACGGCAGTTTTGGCTTCTGATCCCCAACACGTCAATCTCGTTCCCAGGGTCTCCTTAAAGTGCCCATATAAACCCAAAATATTTTTTCCGCTAAAATGAATCTTTGCACCTGCTCGAAACGCATTGCGGCCATTTTTTCAGATGTCAAATGTGTTGGACAAACTGAAACGGAGCCCCCCTTTCAGTTTGCGGTTGAGAGAAGGCTGCTCCATCCTTTCCCATATGGCCTTCTTTATGCCTCGTCGGACCCAGTCCTCTCCTCGATCGAGTATCAACCATCACTCTTTCAACAACACGGACGTGGTGATACTTAGTCCTGTTCCGGGACTCCCTCTTACCCCGCCCTGAAAAGGGGTAAGAGGGAGTCCCGGAACAGGACTCTATCGAGAAGAGGACTGGGTCCGACGAGGCATAAAAGCATAAAAGCCATATAGGAAAGGGTGGAGCAGCCTTCCCTCAACCGCAAAGGGGGGCTCCGTTTCAGTTTGTCCAACACATGGGACCGGGTGCTAAGGCGCTTTCCTACCTGTCTGTCACGTGATCTGTACAGGTCACGTGACCTCCGGCATTAGCTGATGAAGGCCATGGTTTATGGCCGAAACGTTCTATGTTTCAATACACTATTTCCAGTAAAAGATTTAATTCTTTAACGTTGTCTATAACTTTCTCGCAATATGAAAGGTTTATTTCCCAAAATGGGCGTTCCTGATTGGCTATTACATTGCGTGACAAATTGACGCGAGGATGACGCGTACTGCCTTGTTTAGTTAACAAATCGAAAGTGGTTCAGCGTTGTCTGTACTCTTATCGACAACGATATTCGTCATCACAGTGGTCAAAATGTTATCGACAAAGGCAAATTAGCCAATCAGATTGCGAGATTACAAGCAATTGTGGTAAAAACTCGGTAAAAACTGCTATTGCCAACGGCAAATTAGCCAATCAGATTGCGATTTTACAAGCAATTGTGGTAAAAATTGTTGTTGAGAAGACAACATCCACCTCGGCCTTCGGCCTTGGTGGATACACTGTGGATAACACCCTCCTCGACCTGCAGAATTCTTCATATCCTACTCAGCCTCATTCAATAACTGCTAAATATAAAACCTAGCTATTCTGCAATGAGAATCGCTACGGGCATTTTTTAGTCACATATATATCCAATTAATTGCAAGCAATTCCAATTAATTCTCAACAATTTACAGTATGTTCTTCTGTCCCAACAAAACCTGCCTAACCTCTGCCTAACCTCATTTCCCGGACTCGCCACACTAGCTGCTTCATGTATTTATACACAGATTGTTCTGAATATTCGTTCCAGGGCACTTCATTGCGTTGGGAACGCCTGTGCAATTTCTTCATAAAAGAATCTGTATTCCTTGTTTCTGTCAGTTACAGAAGTGGTTTATTATGAATCTCAACTTTCCTACAAGGAGCAATTGTTTTCCACTAAGGTAAGTCGTTCAGCGAGCCCCGGGGCAGCGAGCGGAGGAGGCGGCTGAAATTCAGGCTAGTCAGCGATCGTGACTTGAATGAAGAGTTCACTGCCACTATTTTACTACTACTTTAAATCCTCTTGATGCTCTGTAGGACGTAATTAGAAGCCTCCAACTGTCTTAATATCTTGACCAGAAAACCACTGTCCCTCTCCTCGTAGACTGCTAACCGTTTTGAAATGGGTGTTTAGACTTAAATACTGTTTATCCACGCTATTAGAAAGTGTTCTCAGATGCCTTGCACGTCTGCCTCGCAAATTGTTCATCCCCCAATTGACCATCAGGGTACAACTTTAGGGGTTGTCCTAAAAGCCGGAATCCGGAATCACAGGTCATTGTTTTACCAATACAGAGAGTAAAAACTATAAAACATTGATAAAGGCTAACCTTAGGCCTAAAAACGTTTGTTTAGGCCTAATTAGGCCTAATGTTAGCTTTTATGAATGTTTTATAGTTTTTACTCTCTGTATTGGTAAAACAATGACCTGTGATTCCGGATTCCAGATTCCGGCTTTTAGGACAACCCCAAATTTAGGGATACATTAGTTATCGTTGACCCGCATTGCAGACGTTTTACTGAAGCTTTTATCTCTTAAAGGGAAAGTACGGTCTAGAAGAATTTTCCCTGAATCAAAAGTTCTTTACCTGTATTGTCATACGTGACCACTCATTTGGACTAAATGTGTTTAAATAACCAACAATAATGCTTCAAAAATAAGCAAATTTAAATTGAAATCTGCCATCTTTGTTTTTGTGTATGCAAACGAGGCTAAGACATAGCAATAGTCAAGGATTTCTCCAGATGACTAAATGTACTTGATTGTAAAGAAAAAAAACACAGGCGAGGAGAGCAATACTTTGTAGACTTGAATCTTAATCCAGAGGCTAAATTGTATTGATGTTGGCTCCAGCTCTGAACAGATTTACCTTGTGGTAAATGTGGCATATAACTGACTAGTACCACTCAAAAGTTGAGTACAAAGTTAATTTGAAAAGGGTTTGTCAGCTTCAGGTTGACAATGGTAAGACAGTCACAGTTTCTTGAAAGTGTTAAAACTCACGAGGGCACCTTACATTGTACAGCAAATTGACAATAAGAATATTTAGGACTGTGTGGTGCCAATCTATGCTATGTTAGCTGCAATCTTCTAAAGACAAAACTCTTGGTTAAAGTCTATCTTAAGCATCATTTGGTGACCACTGTCAAAATATATGCCATTGGGTCCTTCCCCCCTCCCCCCCATACCAATGTGATAATTAATGTGATGCAAAAATTTTAATAATACTGTGCAAGCGTTTGGTCGTTGTTTCAACCAACATTGGAATGGGGGGAGGGGGGAAAGTAGGAAGAATTTAATCTTTATCACACAGACGATTAGAGCGTCATATTTTCCCTACGAGTTTTGTCTAAGATTGTAAAAATACAAAAGTGAAAAAAAGTTATGGCAGATTCATTGCCCCAAAGAATCCTTTGTACCAAATTTTACGGCATGATATGCTGCTTAATTTGAGCTATTGTCTTTTCCAATTATGGGATCATATATGCAATGAAAGCCATTTTTTTGGCACTTAACAATGGCGCACAGTGCTAATCAGTAAGTAGCAAGTGACCAGCATGGTTTTTATTGGTGTTATAGAGCAAGAAAAAATGACATATGTTGTCTTCTTAGCACACAATAAGAAAATTTTTTAACGCAAAAGGAATGAACCCTAAATGATGATTTAAGGCAGTTGGCACGATTAACAGAAGAAAATGTAGTCATTTCAACGGTTGACAACGAATAACATGCAAGACACTGAAAAAACCCAGTAGCAGCAGTCCAGTAATATTCAAACTACACCAGTATAGAGACTCTCACGAGATCTACATATCAAACTGTCCATGGTCATTGAGACTCTTTGAGACTCTTTGAATTTGATTATGTTCATGAAAACATGAATTATACAATCTTGGACATGAACATTTACAAAGGTATTGTGCACTCTTAGGAAAAAGTCTATCTTAAGCATCATTTGGCACCCATGCACTGTCAAAATATATTGGTCCTTCCCCCCTCCCCCCGATACCAATGTTGATAATGTGATGCAAAATACTGTGCAAGCCTTTGGTCGTTTTTTCAACCAACATTGGAATGGGGGGAGGGGGGAAAGTAGGAAGAATTTAAATCTTAATCAAACAGACAAATTAGAGTATCACATTTTCCCAACAAGTTTTGTCCAAGATTGTTGCTAACTAAATTTCTTTTAACAATGAAATGATAACGAAAGGAATTATATATTTAACTGCGGATATGAAATCAAGTGAAGCTACATTGTATGATCTACGCATATATGAACACAATGTTTGCAATTGCGTGGAGAGAATTAAGCCTGAAAACTTCAGGACTTTAAGGGGGATTTGAACCCCTGACCTTGCAATGCGGGTGTTGGTTAGAGCACCGCACTGACATCGCAAAGTCACGGGCTCAAACCCTGAACCTGTTGAAGTTCTGAAATTTTCTTGATTAATAATTATTGTGAACTCAATTGCTCAAATTGCATTCTTACATGTAACTGCGAGGATCATAGCTTCACTTAAATTCCTTTTGTACACTTTTAGGTCATTACCAGATGTCATCATCTCCCACATTACTCAGTTTCTTGCTCCAAAAGACCTTGGAAACATGCTCAGGGTCAATCGATATTTCCGTCAATTGTTCAGTGCACCTTATTTCTGGAGGGAAATCACGGTGATCGTGTGTTTGTCAAAGACTGAGGGAAAAAGTAAACAGATTGACCCTTGGATCCTGCAAGGAATTAAATCGAGAGGAATAACAGAATTGGTCATTCAAAATAGTAAATGTGGCAAGGAGAATGATGTTATAGAGGTTATACTGCAGTCATTGGGATCCCAGTTGGAAGGGATATCATTTGCTTTCACCGGCCCGTCCATTTTTCCAATCCTAAGGAAGGCTGCAGTTGCTGGTAATTGGAAGCTAAAAAAGATTGATTTGGGAGACATCCACTGGATGACCTCATATGAACAATTTGCTGGTGTCCTGCAACAACTGCTTGGGCTAGAGGAGATAATAATTGGATACAATTTGGATGGAGTGAGACCTTCTCGACGCTCATCTTTTTCTTTAGGTGAAAGGACTTTCGAACTAAAGGTATGAAGAAAACTTTAAGTAGCAAATTCAAATCGTTAAGTAAGGAGTGTAGTGTACATGTAAGTGGTGACAACATCTATGAGAACAAGGCCGAGAAATTTACACAACAGTACTAAAAAAGCCAAAGCCATCATTTCTTTTAGGGTTTCTGCCAAACGTAGGAGTGTTCACATGGGCCTTTTTCACATGGTGAACTTGGGTCCCCAGGGACCGAAAAACTTTTGTTTTGCAACTTGTGAACAAAAGGACTGCAAACTGAGACACTAAATAATAATAATAATTACTATTATGCTCTTAATTATCTCCACTAATGTATCTACATGAAAATATGTACAGGAAATCATATGAATGCGAGTGCATTTCATATGATTTATGAGCAATAGCCCTTTTCATGATTAGTTTTTGTCATTTACATTACAATACAATCTAGCATGTATGTGAGGCAATTTCGGGCTATTTTGTAGTTTTGACCCGAAATTGTCTCGCATCCATGTTAGATTACATTGTAATGTAAATGAGAAAAACTAAAGGGCTATTATAAGTGCAATTTGAGGATTTTCAAAACATCACAAGTGACTATAAATCATGAATGCATGAGCAAGTTCATACATGTAGGACTTTTTATTATTTATATACTCAATAAAATCACTCCATCACTTTGTTTCCATAGCAACTCCGCATGGCACTCTATAATCCATTTAGGCATTTCGTCATGGACCAATCAGAAATGTGATATTTTGTAGTGTACATAATAAGGTATTGAAGTGGACAGATTGTGGTACAATCATGGAGTGGAAGGTCAAGATACTGTACATGTCTATGGGATTTTAATATCCAAACTGATAGTCTAAGAGTGATAGAACATCGGAGACCGGATGTTGCTGTTGGGGATATTAAAGGCTGCTGGGACATGCCAAATCCTTGATGTAGCTAACCCCGGTGACCACAATATCGAAAGAAAGGAATAAGACGCTATTCAGAGCTTTGAGTTGAGGTTGGACAACAGCAGTTGTTTCCAGATGGGGGCTCTTATCCTGCAAGCAGAGTCTCATTTGATCTTCCTAGATAGGTCGGGAAGAGGAAGAAGACTCTGCCAGCCGCCTCGACATTTCGTATTGCGCACACGTTAAAAATTCAAATGTATTTGGTGTCAGTCACATGTGACTAGTAACCACAAACCACGAAACAAATTCAAAACAGTCTGGATATTTTCGAACAACTCTGGTAAACACATGACAACCAAGGAACCATTTCCGTGGAAACTCAAGGTAGTTCATACTTTTAAATTGCCATTTCTTTTTTTACTGAAAGAATTTTAGGCTTCTGGCAGACTAGATATGGAGGAAATTCTCATGGAAATTTAGAGTTAAAAATTACCACCCTATTGTAAATTTCAAAAAATATTGCTGAGGCATGGCGATTGATCATGGGAAAAATAAAAATTAATAAACAAACAGGTTTGACCAGTCGAAACTGGACTGACTCATCCATTTCTTTGGATGAGTGGTAAATCAAAGAATGTCGAGGCCTGGCTGGCAGAGTCTACTTCCTCTTGCCGACTTATTTGGGAAGTCGAGTGTCCTTTAACTTTGTATGATTAGTACCTTAAATGAGTTCCGCTGGTGCAGGTCTTGTAGCAGCTGGCCATCATTTTGAAAAAAAGATAATCAGCTGACCACTACCCAGAAATGTAGGTATAGTATGTGCTTTGTTAAACATCGGACGTGGAAGAAGAGAGGTAGGTTTCATAATGATTGAAATTTTGCTTCATGAATTGGGCAGCCTTTGCTTGGGAGTTTTACCCCTTAATTATTTTTACTGATACTCATGGGGGTACTGGACCATGGAGTGGTACTCCATGTTTTGTCCTCAACCCATTCTAACATCTCACGATTAAATTAAATTAATTCGACATTATGCAGAAACCTATTGGGAAGGCCGAGGATCCTTTGATACCTGAATACCTGAGGTTAAGGTATAAATTTGACCTTACTTCACAGAGGCAATACCAGACTAAAAGATATGTTTGTAATTTATATTTATAGTTGGGGATGGATCTGCTGAGAGGTCTTAATTGCTTTGCTGCCAAACTAACAAGTATTTCACTTATACGTGTGGCTCTTGTGGAGGCCCATTTTAAGGCCCTGATATCAAATCCAAATATTCAAGCACTAACTCTGTCCTCCATTTCTATTGCCAGAAGAGGTATTCACGGTAAACAATTATTTGTAAAAATAATCCATTTGCCCGTAACGGTTTTCTCATCGCCGAGTAAAATTGCCTGGCATTAGACAGAGTAAAATTTGTAAGTACGACTCAAACTGTAGGAGGGAGACGTACTTGTCGTTAACCTCTTCACTCCTAAGGCGTTTCTATTCAGTAACTTGGAGGTAAAATCGTCCGGCATTATAGATTTTTTTGTATTTTATTAGTGCTTTGGTTAGTTTTTATAATACAAAAGTCAAAATAAAAACACTACAAATTAGTAAGATAAACACAGACCATTTACATTCCAATTCCACCCCACCCCCAAATTATAGATGGAAATTTGAACCAAAACACTTTTCAAGGATGCGGAAAAAGCTCCACTTCTGGACATCGTCCATCGCTCAAACGGATGCCTTGTCTTAAGCTCTCCATTCCGAGTTTAGGTTACTTTCCGAGAAACTTGCTTGAAACTACAGTAATACTATCTATCCCGTGCGCACGTTTACAGCACGTTTTCACCATGATCAGGACGATCAGTTTTCCACTCTGCGCAGGCACATCTTAGAAAAGATCAAATACGTTGCTCAGAACTCAACTCCTCTTTCACCATCTTCACCATCCTCGCTTCTAGAGCCTTTTTTAGTAAAAAAAAAAAAAAAAACCGCGGAGACTGAGAACGACGATGGATCGTTCCAAGGGTAGCAGCGGTGTAAACGTATAACTGTAAATGAATCATGTGCCCAGAACTCACGATCATTTCGAGTGTCAAGATGAAATCATGGGCATAATGACCTATACTCAGATTTTTCTTTAACCTTAGATAATCAAGAAAAGACGTCTTTTGGTTGGCCCAGTTTGACATCGCTAGAAGTAACTGACTGTCCGCTGGGCGTGGCAGAGACCTTACTCTCTTGGATATTTCCCGGCTCCGCGCAGAACGAGACCCTAACCAGCTTAAATGTAACTCGCTGTCATTTCTCCTCGTTCTCCCCAATCCTTCCCAGACTACCAGCTTTGACGAAGCTAAATTTGACCGGCACAAGGATCCCTGAAAACCTCCTTTCACAAGTTGTCCACATTTTGACAAAGTTGGAGTGGGTGGATTTGAACGGCTCCACGAGGATAAGAGGCGAAGAACTTGGTGAACTTTCCAAGTTTGTTGGCAAGACCTTGCGTTACTTGGGTTTGGCGGGATTGAGTGTAACGGATGCTCAGTTGAGAAATGTGGCTCCCATGTTTCCTGTTCTAAGAACGCTTGATCTCAGTGGGTGCACGCGAATCTCTGATGCCCTCCTCGTGGAGTGGTACATCAAACACGATGAAAAACAGTGGCCGAGATTGAGAAAGCTTATTCTAAAAAACTGTGAAAACATAACTCAAGAGGTCGTGAAATCTACTCGACTTAGAACAAGAAATCAACTCTTGATTGATATGTGAATCTGCAAATAGAGAAAACGGGCTGAGCTGAGTTTGAATTTACTAACATTTAATCTGCGATTAATAATAATTATAATACTGAGTGTTATTGAATTGTTTTAACATGTCAAGTCTTCCAGCGCTGGAGAACAAATTGGGGACAAGCAGATTGGACATTGTTTTTTTCAGGAGAGGGGAAAACTGGTGTATCTAAAGAAAAACCTCTCAAAGCAGAGTCATCAAGTCGAGTCTCCTCGGGAACCACAAATGGTGGCTTGCCACAACGACCTATCCAGCATGAGTGTTCGAATCTCGCTTGTTGATTGCAGGCCAGTGTCACGCTTCAAGGTGTCGATGAAGGTGCTCCGCTGTCCGCCCAGAGAAGCTCGGCCCTGTTGGGGTTCCCAGAGGAACAGACTGTGCGCCGCGACATCATCGTGACGGATGCACTGTCCCGAGTAGACAACCAACAAACTCGACCCTCAAACGGTCGTTACTATTTGGACGACACTTAAAACATTTTTCACTTTTAAGGAGGCTCAAACCAGTTTTAACACTTTCAACAAACAGTACTATTTGGAAGGATTGAATCCACCCAACGGTTTCACTGAACGGCAATGTTATGATACCGTATGAAACATTAATAAATGCTCAACAAGATGCACTCATTAATGTGACGGAATAGGTTACCATGGTAACAAAAGAGCCATCCAAAAGCACTCTGTATTTTGTCTTTTAACACGTATATCTCAAAAATGAACTCGGTGACTCATTTTTTTTTTATTTCTGAAAATTGATAAGCAGGCTAAGATGAAACTCTCTGCAAAGTTTAAAAAAATTTTCTGGAGCGGATTCAGAGCCACCTTCACCATTGGAAATTTTTAAGGTGGCTCTGAATCCGCTCCGGATATTAAAAAAAAAAAAACCACAAAATATAGGGCGTTTTTCGATGGTTCTTTTGCTACTGTCGTAACTGATTACGTCACATTAATATGTGCATCCTGTTAAGCAATTGTCGGTGTTTCATATGGTACCATAACATCGCTGTATGAAACATTGTTGTAGAATTCCTTCCGAAGAAGACATTCCCTCCAAATGGTTGAAACAGGTTGAGCCACCTCAAGTTTGTCGTTGGCAAGAAATTTATGAAAAATCAGGCTGCCTTCGTAATGACATTCGCAAATGGTTAGACTTTCAAGTCTTCTCGGATAAGGACTATAAACCGTAGGCCCCGTCTCACAATCTTCAATGTTCATAAAATCTGTGGGACGTTAAGGATCCCACACACTAGTCGAAAAGAGTAGGGCATGTAGTTCCCGGTGTTGTGGTCTGGCTTTTCCGTCAGCAATGTGGTTGGCTTGGCTGAATGGACTGCTGATCGATGAGACCACAAAACAGACAGTAGTCAAAGTGCTGATACCGGTAAACAAAGCTTTCAAAGACTAAGTTCATCCGGATAACTTCTTCAGAGTTGCAACCTCAAAACGAGGCTGCAAATCTCAGATATGGAATCGGGATGGAGTTCGAAAAGCTTTGTGTAACTTTCAAGAATTCTGTTGATGAAAAAGACCATTTCTCTTTTGTCCCAACAGACGAATCTTTGTCATTTCTTCTGTATTTTCTTCAGGAATTATTCACTACTTCGATAAGCAATTTCACAAATAACACACACAGGCACTTGAATTTTTGGTGTTCATAATGCTAACCAATTTGTATTTTATTAAGATTTACTTGGAAAAAAATCTTTATTGTCCATTCCAAGAATTGCTCCAAAAGTAGTGCTTATTTGGATCGAACACCGAACGAAAATGGTTTATGCTGAAATTTGATCAGTTTTTTTTGTAAGCAAACCCAGCTAACTTGGATGTCGCTCCACCAGCCTTTAATTCCTTAGCCTTCTTGGCTTGATTCAGTTTGTTGCTAATGTCCTCATTCTCATCATCGCAGGTTTTGCGTTTCCTTTTCTTTAACTCGTCCTGTTCAGCTCCGCTTGTAGCTTCCTCTTTTGCTCTTTTATTCCATTCGGCCTTTTCTTCTTCTCCGAGTGACTTCCATTTTCGCATAGCGACTTTGACCAGCTCCGTATCGCTTAGTTCGGGTTCGGCTTCTGCCAAAATTCCTTTATTTTCTTCATACCAGAGGTTAAAGCCATTGACTCTGAGTGAACGCAATAAATAAAGAAATTGATTAAGTAATTGACTAATTACTTCATTAATGAAAGTTACTCAAAGGCTGAGAAACGACGGCGGTTACTGCAACAGCAACGCGAACAAAATAATACCGTTTAGCATAATTTTCTGCGGTGAATATAAGAATTTAGTGTCATATTCACCGCGCTACCCGGTATATATCACATTTTGGAGGCGCGGCTGCTAAGCTAATCAAGCACTTTTCGAGCCCTTTTATCGTGTTTTAGCACGTTTTTCACTTTCTTGATATTCACCGCTGAAAATTACACTAAAACAATTATTCGCCTCAGGCTCAGTAAATATTGGGGAATATTTACCTCGATTACGTGTCGGTAAATATTCACCAACATTCACTTTGCCTTCGGCGAATAATTGTCAAATGATAGGAAAACGCCTCGTGGATTGGAAAAATTCGCGTTAATTAAGAGTTAACGTTAATTTCCCAGCTCTTAACTGAGTTGCGTTTTATAAGAAGAACAAAAACGAAAATATAGTGAATTTGTTTCTGAAAGCCACAGGATATTTGGTTTACTAAAGTGACCACGTATGGCTTTGATTGTGCAAGATATTCACACCTCACACACTCCTGTGAAAAAGTTGGCAAACTTTTTCAAAAATTTTGGCATGCTGTCACGCATGCGCCACCGGTGACACTGCTCATTTAATTACCATATTATTTTCCCCCAAATCTGTGACACACTCCAGAGATTCTTGACAGCTAGCTTATTCGCGCACTTTGTTTCACATCAATCTTTCACTGTACTTCGACTGCATTTTCTTAGTGTTGTCAACAAATAAATCAATTTCGATATATTTAAGATCAGTCCTAAACAAAAGGCATCATTTCGAGTTTCTGGGGAATAAATACAAGGCTTTGTATGAGATAATTCCCCAGAGCCTCGAGATGATGCCTTTTGTTTAGGACTGAATTTAATTATATCGAAAGTGGGCTATTCTTTGGCTAGATTGTAGTATACCGCCTCACTTACAATTCGCTTCCAAAAAGCTGCTACCACAGTCCCGCAGTCATTTACATACATAAAATGCTGCTCCCGCGGTCCCGCAGTCACTGTTTCGGTTAAGTACACTTTTTACGAGATCGTCTAAAGAATATAGCACTCAGTTGCTGATTTCCTTTATATGAAGGCGCGATAATTTCAAATATGTTAATAGGCTACTTTCAAACTGTGCAGCAACAAAAAACAGAGTCGAGGTTCAGTGGAATAATTTGCATTTTGTTTTGTTCAAAACAAAGCAAAATGCAAATTATTCCTCTGAACCTCGATTCTGTTCTTTTGTGGTTGCACAATAGACCACATTCGTATTCTCCGTATCGGACTGGAAGTAGCTTGCAATGGAGGCTAATGCGGGGGAATCTTTTCAAATGCAAGTACTTTTTGATATATTCCCCCGCATTAGCCTTCATTGCAAGCTACGTTCCAGTCCAATACTGAGAATATGAATATGGTCTATTCGAAACTAGCCCATTGACACCAGCGCTAATTTCCTATAATAAGGTATTATTGATTTCAAGAAGTTGAAAAAACCGTGTGTTTTTTCTTCAATGTACTCCAAACTTGAGAATTTAAGGAGCTATTGTGGCCCAGTGGTAAGGGCGATTTTCTCTGAGATCGGGAGAACCAGGGTTCAAGACCCGCTCTGACCACTTGCCGAATTTGTTCCTGGTAGTCCCTGGTTCAACTTCTCAGCTGCGCTTGTAAATAGCCAACTCGTTTGCCTTCGGCCAGTTGGGATTCTTAACAGTTGTTGTTCGATTCTGTTCTGTTGTGTCATTTTCTCGGATATATTAGTCTGAAATCCGAGTTAACATAAAGTTTGTATGCATGTCTGAGGGAAACGTTGAGAAAACAACAGCGGATCTTGCACTCGCTATATTTACTTCAAAACCCTTCGAGTCAATTCTCTCATAGTATATGCAGCCCCACACATGCCAAGTGAAAGGCGGAATAATCGAGAATAGTTAATATATAAGCGCACGGCTTTTTCCGTTTTTTTCTTCGCTGTTACCGTCGTCTTTCTTGTCTCTCCGAGTTCTCGATGCACGTCGCGCGTTCCTCCCATTCCCCCGCGGTAAATTGCGAAAGCGAGACTGGAGACATAGAATTTAAAATGGCAAAGGGGAGAAGCCTGAAAAGGTCATATAAGATGTATCACAAAACTTTGATAAAGCCCGTGCAATATTGATTCTTTCATTCCCAAGATCGAAACGCTCATTCTCCCAACTAGTACCCATCGATTTATTTGTGGGTAGTCATGAGAATTTGCTGCTATATCAAGATCACATCTCTTAAGCTGATATTTTTCATTCTCAATACCTGCCTCACTGACATTTCATTGAAATTGTGAGGAGAATTTACGTACCGATCACACCTCGAAGTCAAAGGGTGAAGATGATGATGCGCAAAAAAAATATGGCGGTGAGTGATTGCGTCCCGGGTTCGATTCCAAGACTGATGCCACACACTTGGAAAATAAGTTATGCACACACAGATATCATCATCGATTCCAACTTACTTTTTAGTACACTTCTTTTCTGTTTGCTGTGCCTCCTCTGGCGTCGTTTCGCCGTTATTTGCTTGTTTTTCTTTTCCAGGTGGCGTCTTCAACAGTGTCGTCTGTTTTCCTCTTTTCTTTTTGTGTGCCAGTTTTGATTCAGGAGCTTTTAAGAGAGAAAGAGTGAAAAATTAAGCTACTAAAAAATAAATACCAAAAAAACCACACAGTCAAACGTCAGAGGACTTAAACTAAAAACTAAGCGCTAAAAGCAACGACAACGGAAATGGAAAAGTTAAATAAAAAAAAACAAAGGCTATACGCGCCTTACATTTGCTTTTGTTCCATTTTAATAAATTTCTTTGCAGGGCTCTCAGAAGTCATTTTACGGTATTATCTATTTTTAGAACAGCCACTACTATTTTGCATTTAGGACGAGCAATCCCCGAGTGGCTACCCGGTTGAGGACCAATCAGAAGCGTTGAGGCCACCAGACCCAATCTGATTGGACATTATTTGGCGGGACCTGTATTCCAAATTTAAACGAGAAGCTCCAAAAAGCTTACACTGGGTTGCCTGTGGTACGCGTTACACAAAGAACTGCAGCGTTCCAGTTAATTTTTCCAAGTGGGGCGTCATTAAGACCATTTGACGGGTCACCCACATGTCGCGCTAGCAGAGGCCCTTTGGCTCACACGTTTAATTATTTTGTAATGCCCTGTCCCATTTTAAGGTCTTTTAGTCTTTTAAGCTTTCGTAATAAATTCAGTTTAAAGATAACAAAACACGCTCTTGAGTAAAATTCACTCGTTTCTTCTTTAAATAAATAGTCGGCAAAAAACTAACTGCAAATTGCTCTGACGGACGTTTTCCAGCATGTCTAGCAGTTGGACTAAGCAAACGTTTATTGCACATACAAGAAAGGACTAAAGGTGTTGTTAATTTCCGCTTCATAATGTGTCGGTCTAATCTGATGCCAGGTCAAAACATTGTTTGGCTTTGCGTTTGCACCAGAAAAAGGCAAGCCAAGAGACAGATGAAGAAAAAAAATAACATAGTGTTTATAAATAACTATGAATCGAATTCTCATTGAAAGATCTTACAAACACGAACATTTTTGCAGTCTCTAACGTTTTGTCAAAAGGAAGAAATTGATCACATGTTAGGCAACCGTAAAGGTGCACGTGATCACCCAGTGTCAACTGAATGAACTACGGGAAAGAATGTTTCAGAGTAGAACAACGTACTTTTTAGCGAAGAAACTTCCGTCGTTAGTTAATTTTGTTGTAATATTTAACTGAATATTTAGATTTCTTCTGTCGGGTCAGGAAGCCTTCTTTGTCGGGTTCCTGAGAAACGTATCTATTTTGACTTCAGGGTGAACTATTTACACAATCGAGAGGTTGAGTGGCCGTGTAATTGAAGATCTAAACATCTATGAGATACAAAAACAGACTTGCGAATTACCGCAAATCACAATGCTGACAAGCACAAAAGCGAAGAAATGGTTAAGTAAAAATGAAGTTTGTTACTATCTGAATGTATTTGGGTCAGAGTATTAAAAAAGGGATATATTGTCACGCAAATTATGTAATTTCATGACACTCAAAATTCGCAAGAAGCGCGAGTTTCATGTACACAATCATCGCACTAGCAAGTCGCAGCAATAAAATTGGATTAACCAGGAAGTTAAAAGAATATTGTTGGCTTCCCAAATAAATTTCATCTTGCACTACAATGACAAAATAAGTTGTCAGAGAAATAAAATTAGTTGCGCGTGTTACCCGTTATAAATCTTTTTTCACAAAATGTTCCCGAATCGTCAAGTATCACCACAGAAGAAACGAAAATCATTCTACAAGCTTATTTTACTTAAAAAGTAGGTTCTGGAGGTAATTTTGAGTGTGGAAATCAAGTTTACAGCAGATGACAAATACAAACTTACGAGCCATGAATTTAAGTTAACACAACAGAAAGGAGTCGCTTACCTTATATTTTGACACGAAAATGCTTTACTATTGCCATAAAAACTATCCAGTTAAGCTCGCATATTACACATGATGAAATCATAAAAGCCACCATTTTCCAGCGAAATGCTTTTTGAAACAAACAACATATGTGCTATAAGAGGCAAAAAACCCTTCCTATTTCATTTAATACGTGCGTGAAGACAAGAAACTCAATCGTGTCAAATTACACTGCGTGTCAAAAACGCAACACGGTAAATAAATTTCCCACGAGTGTTTAGCATCAAACCCTTCACTGAAAAACCCTTTACTTGAATTATCAAGCAAAAAATGGGCAACAAGCTTTCTTTCAAATAATTTTTGACTAACAGGAATTTGTGAAATTTCCAATTGTTAGCAGAAGACTGTGCAGAATTGAGTACAGATCCAAGTCTCTGTTTTGTTAAACCCATAAGTTACTAGAGAATTTTCCATTTGATTTCAGCGTTGTACAAAACACCACACTCGTACAATATTAGAACTACATCTCACTTTGATTACGGCTCGACGGGCGACAGATTGTTGTCGAAGTCCATTACTCGTCGCTTTTAAGATTCCAAAATTTTTTTTCAGCGCCTTTCTTGTTCAGTATCCAATTGACTTTCCATTATTAAGCTCCATAAGGGTATATTTTGCTTAAAAATCCACTAAAACGCCATTCGCGTTACATGACTTTCGACGCCATTGCCGGTTACGTTGATCATTCTACTGTGTCCACCAGAGAAATCTACGCATTTCCCACTACCCTCTCGATCCTAAGACAATACGCGCAGAAGGCTCTATGCATAAAGACACCACTTAGCAGGGGAGTGACAGGCAAGACTTTTACCGACACGGAAAATAAAAAAAATTATAATAATCTACCCATTTTCCGACTGGATTGCCATAGGCAACCCAGTAATAATACAGGAATCTGATGGGCCAAGGGCAAATAAGAGGAATCCACACTTCTGGTAATAGACTTCTGACAATTGTAAAATTCCGTGACTTTAACGTTTTCCTTTTGAAGATAAAATGCCTTATATGTGTCGCGAATTGTAAATTGTAAAAGTTGTAACATCGTAAATTTTCACGATTTATTACTTTTGAAGATACAAGGTGTAGATGTATAGTAAAATAAGCCCGAAGAATTTCGAGATTTTCGAGAAAAGCAAGAGAAAGAGTTTCCCTCAATTAGAAATCCTGTACCACTAACATATCTTGTTCCTGTTCATCAGTAAGGATTTCTTCTCCTCTTCAACGCTATCAAAGAAACTCTTCCCCGCTGATTTTCTACTTTGACTGCCGATCCTGAAGGGGTTGGAGCGACCTTGGCTGGAGCTAAAACTTGGTGCGGGAGAAGATGGTGGCCTTGGCTTCATAACACGATTAGATCTCGAGTTCTTCTCTCCAAGATGTCGACTGTCTAGATTTGCCAGACCTTTCCTTTCTGAAAAAAAGAGTAGTTTTGAACCGGCAAAACCAATCATTCTGTGAGTAATTACATGATGGAATACATATCATTCACGTGTTAAATGTAAATTTATTGTAAAATGGCAAATGTAATAAATAAATCACTGAAAGATATTATATAGGGGCCTTAATAATACAGTAATCAGTATACGGCGACGAAACGTCAACTCAAAATATAACTTTGCTTTATCACAAGTACATCTTGTTCACGTCCTACAATGAGGGCGAAGTATCCCAAAAATAAATTGGTACGGAACGAGCGCTTTCAGAGACTGAAATATTACCTGTTGCATGCTCATATTATCGTCAACACCTCAAATTTTGTGATTTCATGTCATCGCTATGCAGAGGACCGCTAAGATACTTGCTAAAATCCGTGCTGCACGTGCAGCACGATTATTGATTCTCTTTTAACCAATGATATCATTGTTTTGTGGCGTCGTTGTTAGCGTCGCTGTAGCCGTTTCTTAAGCTCCCTATTACTTGTCCAATCAAAACACCGCGGCCAATCGAATGAGCCAATCACGACGCAAAGCAAAATCATGCAGCCGAAACAAAGCGCGGGAAAAAAAATGCAAGTAATTCACAATTCCTCTTGCTTTTGCTCCTTATTGGCCAACATGTGAGGGTAAATTTTGGCGCCAAAAACGAAGTGAAGCAATTCAAACCCAAAGTAACTGCCAATGATTTACTTAATTGAAAACCACTTTCGTCGCGTCTTGGACTAAGCTAGGGTTTTTTCCGGATCCCTTGCAACTGATTCAGTTGCTTCCTTACTGCGATCATTTTTCGGTTAGAAATTCAAAACAACTCTCTTACATAAAGCAGAACCCCAAAATATCGGAGTATTCCACTTCACCAACCTAAATGCCAAACCATGCCACAAAACATACATTCACTTCGGATCAGGTAGTGGCAACTAAACACTGATTTTCATTAGCAACGAAACAACAAGACCAAGCATTGTGTGTTGATGATACATTATATATATTTCCATTAAACTGCGGAAAGAAGCATTAGCTCATCGCAGTTACGCAAGGTATTGCACGTGTTGCGGGCTTATTGCAATCTCACAAAATGCCCAGCCGTCAAAGGACTTGATAGCTCGATTGGTAGAGCACTGGACCGGTATCGCAGAGATCATTGGTTCGAATCCAGTTCGAGCCTGAATTTCCCAGGTTTTTCTTTCGTTAATGCTGAAATAACGTTCATGATAACTGCAATGATTTCAAAATTCTAACATCATCGTGAAAGTCGTGTACCTTCTCTACTTGACATCTCTGAGTCCTCTTCCATATCATCTTCCATTCCATTATCTTCCATTATTTCATTCTCTTCCATCTCTTCTTCTTCTTCTTCTTTTTCCTCGTCCTCTTCTTCAACCTGTTCTGTTTGTCTTGACACAGTCCGACCAGATCGCCCATGCCTCTTTGGTTGCGATACCTTATGACCTCGTCTGACTGCCTGACCAGACTGCTGCAAATCGTCATCCTCTAGGCCGGCCTTTTTGCGCGCTAAGGTATCAAGCCGATTTGCCAGGTTCATTCGACGAGTGAGTGCTGCATACTTTATGGCTAAGCTTACCTATGAATTAAAAAGGCACTGAACTTCAATGCCTAAAGATTACCAAGGAATTACATCAAGTTCTGTCCGGAGGGGAATAATTTTCTCAAGATTTTTTAATCGCCTTCGGAAATTTTATTGATGAAAGGACGTCTTTTTAGCAGCCGTACTTAAAGGCGACGAAACGGTAAAATTTAGAGCTTGAAGATTTTAGTACTGTATATAGAAAGAAGAACTTCAAATGAAGACAACAGCGATACGAAACAAACTTTGAAAGCTGGAAGAACGCAACCAGTTGGCTTCTACAAAGTGTGGTGCACTTGAATTCGGAAGTGCCAAAGACAAATATCGTATTTGGTGTTAGGGTTAGGGACTAGAATCCGGATTGAATCCAGGTTTGAATCCAGATTTGATTTGAAGCCGAAACATCCACATCCTCCTTTTATCACTGGGCCACGACTACACGTTTGAGCGAGTAAGGAATGGAAGAGTGAAACAGGAGAGAGACAAAAATTGTCTGCCCTCACTCCACCATTTTCCACTCGCTTCACTCTGGGCACATCTACAACTCTATTACAGTCTATAAACCATTTCCATTTTCAATTTAAAGCTGAAACTTTTCAATTGTTAAGCAATCTTCCCTGCGTCTTCATCCTCCATCCAAAACGAAGTATCCCGAAATGAAGACTTTCCCAAACAGTTTCAAACGTGACGAATTGGAAACCCTTATTTCTTTTTGTCCCAAGACTGAAGAAGATGGACACTTTTGAAAGAGGTACACCTCGTTGGTTCTAGTCCCAATCGGGGAAGCCATCTACGATCATGGAACTAACGCACGTGAAATCCCAGGTTTCGGGCGTTTTTACCACTTTTGAGTGTTTAACAGAGGATGAATTTTGGTACGGCATGCGAACTTGAATCTCGCAAACTCACTACTTACAGAATGTGCATCTGGTAGGACCTCGCACAGCTCAACAGCCCGGAATTCTCTATCACTTTTGCATGCCAGCTGAATGATAAAGAGGAAGATAAGAAACAAATAAATGACCACAGTCAAGGCAATTGTTGGCTATAAATCACTCTACAATCCAGCGAAACATACAGCAAAGAGCTTCATGATTCCCTGAATCTGTTCTGTCTTGATACGCGATGCTGATTCATCAAATAACTCACTGTCTTCTTCGTCAACTCCAAAGAGAAGTTCTGATCGAGTGTATGCTTCCTGTGATATAAAACAGACAAGGTTAGCTCATAGGCAGGGATCATGGATGGCGCAGTGGTGAGAGCATTCGCCTCCTACCACTGCTCCATTCTAAGATTTGGCGTCACTTGTGGGTTGAGTTTGTTTGTTCTCTACTCTACTTCCAGAGGTTTACAAAGGCGTTACTTTCTTCTCAGTTAATTTAAGACCGCAAGGGTTGGTCTGGCCAAACGTAATGCTTCTGAGCGCCGGCATGTTTAGAACTATTGACGAGTCAAATATGAACTCCCTAAGTCCTAGGGTGCTTACCATTTAGCCAAATAATCCGGATGGAATGTTCGTTGCATAAAGGTAAGCGATTTTCCGAATTTAATGACCAGCCGGGTGTGAATGGCGCTTACCATCTACAACCCGGCAATTCAACCCGCATATTTACTCGATCTTGTGACAAAGGGCCTGGAAACGGAAAGATTATCGCAAATGGTAAGGCATTTCCCGAATTCCATTCCCAACGGGAAAAGAGGACTACTTCCAGAGGTTGTCCACAATTTCCGAAAACATTTTCCGAAAAATTGCCTTTCCATTTGACCTTAAACCGAAATTTCCGGATTTTTTGGCTAAATGGTAAGCATCCCTAGAAATCTATGTGTCTCCAGGAGCCCGTTTCTCGAAGGTCCCGAAACTTTACGGGCCATTTTCGGGTGTCACTTTCCTTTTGTATCTGAAGTTTGACGACGTAAATTCTCTCCGTTCTTGAGTCAAGAACGGAGAGAATTTACGTCGTCAAACTTCAGATTTATTTTCTTTCTGTTACCTTGAAAACATGTTAAAAGATCGGCTTTGCAAAACAAGCGGTTGACAGTTTCACAAATGGCTTTTCGGACCCGAAAAGTTATCGGGACTTTCGAGAAACGGGCCACAGAGCCCTTCGTTTTCTCGTGCGAAGGCCCCACAGCGCTAAAAGAAACGATGGGATCTGGGAAGGAGAATGGTCGAAACACTTGCCGCAATCTTTGTATAACCAAATTAGCGCTCACTCAACTACTCTTTCCCGATAAGACGAATTTGAATCCACGATCCAGTTCCGCACGGTGGCCCGATGCTCAACCGAGCCAAGCGGTCGGTTTTCGAATCCTTCCATTATATACCGAGTAATGTTACTGACGCATAAGATCCGATGTGCTTAATTAACATGATTTCTCTCTTGTTAGTCGGATTATACAAGTTAAACAACCTTTTGTTAGAACTAGGCGGCAGTGTAGCCCAGTTGTTAGGGCGCTTGCCTTGAGATCCAAAGATCCCGGGTTCAAGACCCGCTCTGACCACTTGCCGAATTTGTTCCTGGTAGTACCTGGTTCAACTTCCCAGCTCCACTTGTAAATAGCCAACTGGTTTGCCACCGGCCAGTTGGGATTCTTAACAGTTGTTGTTGTTGTTCTGCTCCATCATTTCGTTGATTGTGTTTCATTGGCCCTGAAAAGCCCCTATGGGGGCAATTTTTTTGGGTGTTTCATTAAAAAGCCCTTGAAGTTTTTTAAATCTTCCTTTTGCGACTTTGTTTACATTCAGCTTTGAGACTTACCTCTAGCTGCCCTTTCTCTGTGGTTAATTCACACAAGGGAAGTTGCAACGGCAATAAAACAAGCACAGGGCGCGGCAATGTTGGTGGGTACGTCGAACCCTTGCAGTAAATACACCTCAACAGAATAAAAATCATAATAAATAATTAGTCGCGTCCGGCATACAGATAACAAATCAAGATTCAGAAGAACTCCAAGAACTCCAAGTTACAGATAGCCTCCTGCGCAGACCAAAAAGAGTCTGCGCAGGAGGTTACACTAAGTCTTATCCTAAGTCAACAACGAACAGCGCTCACCCGAAAGATCTTTAGCCGAACGTAAACAAGGGGAAAAATGGCATTCTCAATGATAGACCCGATATCAGTGAACCCTTGCTGTGACAATTTGCAGTCTTTACTTCTCTTTAACTCGACTTGTGCTTTATCGAGCAAGCGCAAGTTGTAAATCAGCAAGATCCGAAGAAGATGCCAAACAATCATGAGTCGACAATCGGCAACCATGGTAGAGGAATGAGGAGTACGAAACTGAACGGAAAAGGGGATACATGTAAAAGCAGACTTTCATTCATGTATTTAGGGACAACAACAGGACACGAAGTTCCTTAGACAGGACAACATCCGAGGGTCAGTGAGCCTAACAGAGAATAGACTACACAACAGACAGACCACAACCCCGGGAATTCCATGCCTTCCTTTTTTCTTCAAAACATTGTTGGCTTGCTCTTTCTCGGGTCCTCCAGAGGACTCATTATAGAGCACCATTCTCAATAGGGGTAGCTCTTCATTTCATGATTTTTTTTTTTCAACTCGTTCTGACAAGGTACCACCAGCGAAAATAACAGCTCTTGATTTTTTTCATACGTTCGGTAATACCTTCTGAACACAATTTAGTTCTCATTAGATTGGGTATCAAAAAAGTTAAGAGGTTTCACGATTTCCTACACTGCCCTTAGCAATTGGTGGAAAAATATCACGCCACATTGTCAGCCAATCAAAGGAAGTAAACCCAAGTGTGACCAGCTTGTACTCGTTTTCCCGCTCTTTGCGCCGACTGCGTGTAGCTGCTTTGTTTCACGATTAGTTCATTTGATTATCTGTTTTGATTGGCCAACGAAAGTACTTTGCTTTCGGTCTTGCAGTATTCAATGAAAAATAGTAAGACCATCCCGAAAGATAATAAAACACAAACTTTCCTATATTTTATCTGACCTGTATAAAAACAGAAGTGATGCGGGACTTACCTTATTTGCTGACTTTCCTCGTCCAAACCAACAACCCAGTAATTATCGGATTTATTTTTCAACTGAAAAAAAAAATTGAAACGACAGTAAACACCCAGATCAAATGCCGAACTATTCATGAGCAGAGCTCTGGATCGACTGCACTTGCCACATCTCTATTACCAAGTGTCACCATTAAGGAAAATGCTTATTTCTTTGACTGTTTGTGCTACTTTCGAATGATGCTGACAAATTTTCCACCGGTCGAAAAATCTGACCGCGTATTGTGTTCACACTGAAACGTGCAACGTCGTAAAAAAGACTTGATCTGTTAAAGTGTTCACACTGCAAAGAGATCAAGGTTTCGGCAGCTGGGGATAAGAATTTGTCCTCGATTTAAGCGGTCACAATTTCGAAGACATGGCGTAGCCTTACTCGCTTAATTTCTTTGGTAAGGGCGTTATAAGGGAATCTTGTTGTTGACATTTTGTTTCATTACCATACGAGTTTGCTCACAGAAGACATTATGCTACTTACAGATTGACTTCAAAAAATAGAAGAACTTGTTTAAGTACTGTTCAAATAAACGAGCAGGAGTGTTTTGTCGGGTTTAAAATCATGAGGGAAAGACGAGTGGTGTTAGACCAGACAAAACACGACATGCCAGTTTATTGAACGGCTTCAAAAATATTACTGACACAAAAAGTGGGTCCAGAAGTTCAGACAATGGCGCAAAATGTGAGAGGAAGATATTAGCATGCAAGAAAAACACGACACGCTTCATTGCAAATCTTTGTATAAAGAATTTTAAAGAGGAGCGTTTAATAGGGTCTAAAGCTCATGCACGTGACGTCTTCGCGGTTTTTTGATAGGCTGTTTCGCTCATGAATTATTAATACCCTTTTGAAACCTTGTGACATCTCCAATTTCAAGCCATTCAGCTTTAACAACTAGCCAGTTATTAGCCATCAAAAACTAATAAATTCTTGGGTGGTAAAAGCACTAATAATCCCATACATTCAACGTTCAATTTTTCAGAAACAGCTCATTATGCAAAGTACTTTCAATAATCAGTACTTTATTCTTCGCTGTCTGATTAGAAAAGGATAGCTTTGTGTTAATGAGGTAAAATGTAAACAAAGATTTCCCTAATGCGGCGACTGCAAGAAATCCTAATGCTTTTCCCTTCTGTGGTGGAAGCCCCCAGTCCCCCATCTTTCTCGCTCGCCCCACCAAGAGAAACCTGCACTCAGGCTACATGTGAACTGGCCAATACTTACATTGCTTTTAGTTATACAAACAGGTGACCATATCGCAGTGCCAAACGAACGCGACAATATTCTGACGACCCCCGCTGAATCAACAGTTACTGGAGTCAAACTCTCGGTAAACCTTCAACAGAGAACAAGCAACATCAGTAGGTACAATGATGAAATGGTATATGAAATGAATCATACATGAACATGAAATCAAGTTAAATCAAGTGAAGCCATGATCTTCGCAGTTATGAACGCAACTCTTACAATTGCGTAGAGAAGCCTGAAAAATTCAGGACTTCAACGAGGTTTAAACCCGTGACCTCGCGATTCCGGTGCGACGCTCTAACCAACTGAGCTATGAAGCCACTGACGTTGGGAGCTATAGTCATTTGTGGGTTCCAATGGTCCATTGATTCATTCCTCACGGGACCATTGAAACCCACAAATGACCAGCTCCCAACGTCAGTGTCTTCATAGCTCAGTTGGTTAGAGCGTCGCAAGCGGAGAATTCTCCGATCGCTCAAAGAAACGATGCCACATAATGAACAACTTACTAACCTCACTTGCCCGGGGTAGTACTGGGGAATATTGGCCGTCGGTCGTTTTTCGTTTTTTCTCGCTGCGCTCGGTCCGTACTGCCACGGGCAACATTCCCCAGGACGCCGGGCCTTTGCGCTAGCTTGGTAAGAGGTCAATATTCTGCATCATTCAAAATTTAGAGAGCTGCAAGTAAGTTGCAAGTTATTTAGCCAACCTTGAAGATCTATGGAGCAGCGCCTTACCCGACCCATGAGAGCAACGACTTCTCACTCAGTGTAACCCTTTCCTCTGTGATGATGTTCTCTCGGAGATCGAAGAATTTAACAGCTAAAGCTTGTTCGCCGGGAAGGGGATTATCCAGATGATACACAACCATGAGTTGATTATAACACCCTGACATACAAACCACTGGACCTGGAAGGCTAAAAACATGTCTCTGTACACCACCAATGGTAAATACACGCAAGAACCGTTTGTTGGTAGCCGCTGCGACAAAAGAGCTCCCAATAGCCACTGCCTATGAGATTGAAATACTTAATCACTTCAGAGGCACAACACATACAATCCAGATGTAGCGACAAATTCCCAATTGTTCATTCCTTTTAATTAGCTTTCCCTGGTATTTGCATTTATATTTGTAGATGAAGCTAGAAATTGGCAAGTTTTCTTTTTCAATAGCGCATAATGATTATTCGTTATAGAAAAATCGATTACCGATCAAAATCGAGTTTTCACTAAAACTATAGGATCGGGGAAAGTCTGCGCAGAAAATGGCGATCAAAAACGTTGACCTGATCACCAAAATATTTCAATTCGTTACGGTCAGCCTCCTTGCATGAAAAGTTCATTTAGAGCTCTAACAACCATGCACATAACTTTAGACGTGATTCATATTTTGGAAAAGATGACAAAATGTTAAATTTCAGTTTAATCAAAACTATGAATATGTGTTGCAGTGTTCTAGCACTGAGATATCAAGCCATCTGGGAAGTGGTTACATGGGACAAAAGAAAAATGACTCAATCCATGACGTCACGGTGGCCATGTTGGTGAACTCAACAATTCTTTGATTGCACTCACATGATCACGGTAAAGATTTGTTTCCATATCTCAAAGTGCCCTTGGACGTGAGGGGCCTGGAACAACAAAAATGAAACGACCCAAACCCATACAAAAATGCTAACCTTAGGCCTAAACATTATCTAAAAGCATATTGCTTAGGCCTAAGATTAGCAATTTTGTAAAGGTTTGGGTTGTTTCAGCTATTGCACTCTTCCCCTCCTACCGCCACCTGAGGCCCCTCACGTCCCAGGGCACTTTGAGATATGGAAACAAGTCTTTACCCATGATAAGACAGCCATGTTGGTTCCAAAACAATAGAAAAATGTTGCTCAAGATTTGCATAATAATAGAATCAAATTCCCAAATGACTTTTCCTCTATCGTTCTTTCCACCAATATGGCGGCTGTGACGTCAGATGCAATCAAAGAATAACGAAAATAGGCCACTTCGGAAAATAAAAGCATATTTTTCATTAAGAAAGCTCTCAGTTTGGTCCATGATTGGGCGAGGAAGAGCCTCTTGTCCTCATTTCACCTTTAATACAGGTTGACATGATGGGAACATGCATGTCAAGTTATATCACCGGAAACTGATATCTTGTTCCAGGATGACCAGTACCTAAGCCTTTTCACCACTGAAATGGCCCCTATTGGCAAGTAAAATCATCTGGGTTACACTGTAGACAGAGTAAAATCTAAAACTGTTGCTCTTCCAGGCGGGAGGGATAGGGTAAACAACTCCTACATGCATTCTGTCTAACGCCAGACATTTTTAGTCGCCAAATTAGGGGTGGTTCAGGAGTCAATCGGTTGCTAATGACGGAACCCTAGGAATTTACACATTGAATGGCCTGGCCCGGGTTGCTCGAGACATGGTTATTGCCATAAACCAGGATGGAAACCTATAAGATTTGATACCTCTTAACCAACCGTTAGCAGTAACCAGGCTTCAAGCAACTGGCCCCTGGGTAGGATCTCAACAACGTGGTGGCTGCTACAGACACTGCATTCGCAAGGTGTTGTTGTAGTCTGAACTCATTTTGACAAAAATAATGTTGCTCAAAGGGGTGAGAATTTTATTCATGACCCATTCTTGACCGTTCACTTACATGATACGGATATTTGCTCTTTCTCCTTGTAATTGTCCAACCACAGTTTTACGTTTTGTATTCATCACCCAGCCAACAATGGAATGTTCTGCAGCAGTCTCTTCTGTGTTCTGCAAATCAATCGCGTACAAAATGTCATTTGTCACATGTGAGTTGTGAAGTCATTTTGTTCACAAGCAACCATGAACACCTCTTGTGGGTATTATGGAGACAACTGAGGAAAGCTGTGCTGCCTACTATAACAAGAATGATAAACTGTCAGGCACATCACCAAGAACTTCTTTGGGATTGAAGATTGCCAGAATTCTGTAGCATGCATCAGGGCATGGGCCTTCCAAGGACTTTTATTATATTATTTGTAAACTCTAAAGACCATAGAGTAGATGCTGTGAAGCCACAAAGATCCTCAGGTAAACAAGGCCCAAGTTTCCAATAAGCTTTTTCAAAGCTTGCCTTCACGTCAATCAAGGATGCACGTATTGGGATGGCAAATTTCAAGCTTGTGCTCTGTCGTGGTTTGAAATTTACCATCCCAAAACACGCATCTTCAATTGACATAAAGGTCAGCTTTGAAAAAACTTATTGGAAACTTGAGCCTTGTTTACCCAAGGATCTTTGTGACTTCACAGCATCTAATAATAACAATAATAATAATAATAATAATAATAATATCATCATTATTATTGTTACTATCATTAGCAAGAAAATTATGAACTGATTTGTTGTGATGAGATGATTTTACGCATTGCTGCATTGCTGCATTGCTGGGATCAGCAAGGATACTAAGAAAAGTATTGGAAATGTAAAGGACAGGGAAAAGAAACATTTTGGTGTTCATTGGCAACTTGTTGTTGCCCGACACCACAATTTTACCAGCTGTTAAAAACTTAAGCTGAGAAGTATGACTATGAAATAATAATAATAATAATATCATCATTATTATTGTTACTATCATGAGCAAGAAAATTATGAACTGATTTGTTGCGATGAGATGTTATACTAATTAAAGACATTCATTTAAAGTGCCCCTGTGATTAAAAAAAATCACTTCCTTTTTTCTTCAGATTTTGAAAGACAGTGTGTTTGCTTAACACCTGACTGGATTTCACGGTCTGCCATTACTCACGTTCAAAGCTGACCGATTGGACCTCAGAGGGTGGGATTCAGGAAAAGTGACATCAAAGGCTCACTAGCTTAAAATGTCAGCGTGTGAATGCAGAACGCAAGTTTAGAAGTCTGAAAGCCTGATCAAACTCTGTGGCGTACACACGCATTGCATTTTTAAACTAGTGAGCCTTTGACACCATTTTCTCCTCGATCCAACTCTCTCAAGATGTTAAAGTTAGTAATGGTGGACCACTAAATAACAAAAATTCCAGTTAAAATAAACAGGTGTCTTTTTGAAATCAAGGCTTAAGACTTTGGTCGCTTGGTGTTTAGTTAACATAGTTTTGAAATCCAAAGGAACATAAGAATTGATTTTTTTGGTCACAGGCAGGCACTTAAGGACGTTCGCGCCAATTGTTTCTGCGCATCCTTACTGCGCACGCAAATGCACACGCCACGTCATACACGAGCGCGCGCGCTAAGTAATAAAATAAGAAATGATAGGGCAAAAGGCCATTGCTATAGCTTTGCCTGGATTTAACGGTCTTGGACGTTCGGTGACCCCTATTTTTCTTTCCAGAAACGGATTTTATTTACAATTATCTCCACGTCGTCCAAAAATGAACAAAAAATCAATGTGGGAAGTTAAAAAAATTTCAAGATTTCTGCTTACGGGACATCAAATCCTGCCATCTTGCGCGGCTGCAAGGGGCGTGAAACTGTGGTCGCTAAATGCGAATTTGATCTTAAAGGAACCTCACCAGTTGACTAAATTCAACTTAATAAGTCCACTTAAACAATATTTGGCAGAGAAGATTTCACTTCAAAGATTTAATTGCAATATATTTGGGTTTACAGACACTGGCCTTAATCGCTAACGAAGCCCGATTTTGTCACATTTTGGGTGTTTTTCCGGGCATGTTCTCTCCAAAACGAAGTCGGTGACCCCCCATTTTTATACATTTCTGACATAACTAACTCATCATCTTACAGTGGTAAAAGTTTCAGAAAAAAATCAATGTTGAAAATTTTTCGCGCGAACGTCCTTAAATCTAATACTCTGCTGTATTTATTATGACATGCAGCTGATCAAAGGTTTTGAAGTTTGAACACAATATTTTTACTTTGGTCTAAGATTCTTACCTTTCGAAACAACACACCTGAAAAAAAAAGTGTAATTTACTACTCTGAGAATTTACTTCCCAAGTACCAGTTCAGGTACATACAATAAAATAATTTTAAAGTGAAGCTATGATCTTCGCAGTTATGAGAGCAATTTTTGCAATTGCATAGAGAAGCCTGAAAACTTCAGGACTTCAACGGGGTTTGAACCCGTGACCTCACGATTCCGGTGCGACGCTCTAGCCAACTGAGCTATGAAGCATAATTGTCGAAGAATGAAAAGAAAAACCTTCCAGCATACAGTAGCTGAACCATCCTAAGAAAATGTACCTTAACTTCCTGTTCTTGTGGAGAGTTCATTTTGCCAAAAATAATTAAATAAACCAATAATAATAAAATTAATAGTTATGCATGCTGTCAATCAATTACCTATGCATAAGTTTAGCAAAAGTGCAACTTATTTAACTACACCTGACCTGAAGCTGCTGGATGGATGAAGTCTACTTAAAATTAATGATACTTTGGCATCATTATAGATCTGGCCTGGGTTGCTCGAAGCATGGTTAGCGCTAACCAGCATTAAATACCATGGAAACCTTCAGGTTTTGATGTCTCTCAACCAACGGTTAGCGCTAACCAGGCTTCGAGCAACCAGCCCCTGCAGAATAGACCTGGGTGACACCTACCCGTAGGTTTTGTAATTTTTGTGGCACGTTGAAAAACAAATTTAGGGTGAAAAGTCGGGATAATTTTGTTAAAAGATACTGTGCAAAAAATATAAGACTATCTTTAGTCTCAAAGCCAATTACATGTAAGCGAACAATCCATGTATTTAGGAGGCTCGGAAGGGTTTTCCATTGAACTCAACACCTAAAACACCCAATATTGCCATACTTAAGCTGCTTGCGCTGGCACTGCGTGACTGGAAATAAAAATGTGACCCGAAATAGATAAAAGTGGAAATGAAGTTCTGTTACAATTGTAAAAGGTAAAAGTCTCCGCTTATGAGCCAGAAGGCTCATCAGGCCGGCGCTTATCTCCGGTTTCTGTAGCATGAAGCGACTAGGAGTATTTGTACTCCCCCCTGGATGGGATGCTAGTCCATCGCAGGGTTACCCCCAGCATTACGCCGGTACCCATTTATACACCTGGGTGGAGAGAGGCACCATGAGAGTAAAGTGTCTTGCCCAAGAACACAACAAAATGTCCCCTGCCAGGCCCCGAACCCGGACCACTCGATCCGGAGTCGAGCGCACTAACCATGAGGCCACCGCGCCTCCCAACAATTGTGCTGCGCAATAAAAATTATCTCGGAACGTAGCTCAGTGACCTCAATCCCGATCTTTTTTTAACACCAGAAAGATTTGTTTCTTTGCATTCTTAAAGAAAATTAAAAAGAAATATATTCAGAGGATTGTTTTCTTTTCATGTAACAAGTTCAGTGCTTTAACCCTTTAAGCCCCGAGGGGTTCCCCATTGACGAGTAAAATTGTCTGGCGTTAGACATTTGGCACTATCGGGGCTGAAAGGGTTAATGGATAACATGAATTTTTCTCATACAACATACAAGCCAGAAAATTACGACGAATTTAATGGGGTTTTCGAAATTTGAAAAAAAAAAACCACTATGTCACTGAACCTGCTTTTCAAATTTTTCAAAAACTAAATTTTAGACGGTCTTTAAAACAGTGTTGTAACGTTGGCATGGCAACAGTTGAGGCCTTACTATACAGCCACCGGCCCTTACAAAATTGTAGTACGTTTCTCTACTGAAAGGACGGTCAGTGTTTAATCCTCCTCCATTGAGAACCCACTGTTACATGTGGAAAACCCTTTCGAATCTCGTAATGTCCGTAATTAAATTCAGCTCATATTTGAAACAAGCCTTTCTTGTGTACCTGTAGCTGCTCCGTTTTGACACTCGGCAGCATTAGATTCCAATTACGTTTTGACGATTTTCAACTTTAAAGAAGTCAATAACTTTAAATTAATATACCTTGCACTTTCCCAAATACCTCAAAGTCCACAGAGAGCAGTCTACGGGCAGCCATGTTGTTTATTTACTTTCCACAGTAGATCCTTCATGTATCAAAACACAGATTATCGTATTCGTCCCATGCCCTAGGGACGCCTATGCAATTTCTATAGCAGACTAACTTTTCGTAAACTCGGTAAATTATATCCTTGTCACAAGAAAAGTAAGGAAAGAAAAAAGGTAAGGGCTCTGTGGCAATTGAAACGAGAAGTTCACCATTAAAATTGAATCGTCGAACTGTTCAAAGCTGGCCAAAAGCTCGTATATTTACTGTTATTTTGACGAGCTCAGAGGGTGAAACCACAGAACCATAAATATCATATTATTTTTAACCTGTCGGTATTATCACCTTAATGCATCTTACACGTGACTAAGGGGAAAATTACATTGCACACAATGTCATTACCTGTCCCTAACCCATATCTTACACGAAACAGATTGATCAGTCATGTTTACTCAGGGACCACTGGGATCGGCATCAAGGCGAGCCACTGATAGTTCAGCGACTGGCAGTCAGTTCATCAGTCAGCCAGTCATTTAATTATTCGTTTATTTGTTACTGTGATTAGTTTGCCATTTGTTGGCTAGTTCAAGTGGCTCATCAATCAGTCAGTCATTCAGTCTGTTAGTCTGCCATTTAAGTCAGTCAGTCAAACTGTACTGTCAGTGAAGTCAGTGTAGTCAGTGTATCAGTTAATCATTTAGTCCGACAGTCAGTTACTCAATCAGCCAGTCAAGTCAGGTTGTCAGTCTGTCTTTCAGTCAGTCAATCAGACAGTCAGCCAGTCACTCTAAATGTTCGTCTCAGTCAAATGGTGTGTTACAGCTGTAATGCGCCGATCAACTCGAAACTTCAACATCCCCCCCCCCCCCGGGCATTTGAACTTTTGAAGATGGGATCGTTCAAATTCCCGCCCCGTCGGGCCAAAATGGTGTTTAAATGCCCTACTAAAGAACAATCGCCGTCGGCTCCTCCTGTCTTTAATAAAGACCTTTTGAAGACCGTTTTTGTAAGCCAATCGCTCACAAATGCTACATCTCTTCCTTTAAACACTTCCATCTCAGACAAACATGTGTTTTATAGCTGTATTAGCGACTTCGACGCCAGAAAAAAAATTTGAAACCTGACACTTCCGGTTCAATTTTCCCCACCCCACGCAGGCAAAAGTCAAAGATAGTCAAAGATAGTCAAGTGCTCAGGGTTTGCCTGGGGATGGGGGGATGTTGAAGTTTCTATTTTATCAGCGCATAAGTCAGTCAGGCAGGTGGTGGATTAGCCAGTCATTCAGTTATGGAGCCTGTTAGTCAAATAATCAGTCAGTCTGCCAATCCCCCATTTAGGTTAGTCAAGTCAGTCAGTCATCAAGTCAATCTGCAATATGTCTGTCAATAATTATTGGTCGGTCGGTTAGTGAGTCGATCAGTATTTCACTGTTTTGATCAGTCTCCCTGTGTTTCATTCATTCATTTATTATTGTTCGTTGCTTTATTCATTCCTTTTTTAAGTCAGTTCAGTACGGTCAGTCATTTCATTCAATACATTGTAATTATAGTCAAAGTTCTTCCTCCTTTGTTGAGTCTGTCAGCCAGCCATTTGTTCTTTTGCTCATGACATCCCACCTTTGTAGTCTGAGTTGACACAAATCACCCAACCTATGGTATGTATCATGATTTTCAAACAGTGTCAAGACAATAATTGAGACCAAAATCCTGTCTGGACACAAAATTGAATGTGCGATTTCTTAATATTTCTCTTTTTGTGGCATTCACCTTTTCTTTTCCAGTCTTGTTTCCAATGGTCTTTTCACCGATATCAGTGAGAAAGCAAACTATGTTCCCATCATGATGAACTTCTCAGCTCAGACAAGCAGTCAGAGAACTCAAGAAATGATTGAGGTTAAGCTTCAGAAGATGCGACAAGAACATTCTTGAGTCTTCTTGCAAGTAAGACTATATTGTCCCATTTCACGACAAGAGGAACGTTTCTTCTGTAGTGTGTGTTCTTATGTAAGCGCTTCACTTTTATTGGTCTTTTTCTGTTCTTTTCTGAGCTGTTCCTAAGGAACAATTAATAACAGTTCTCTTTTTTGTCTCCTCCTTTTTAGCTGCTATTACTTTTTCTGGTAGGTTAATAAAGGAACTGTTCGGTCATACTTATGACTTCAATATTTAATGTAAATCATATATAGTAAAACATGCAATGAAGGAGTACCTGCAATGATAATACTCACCATAATAATCCAAAACATTACTTCTCTTGTTGGTTCCGATTGTCAGTTCCGTTGCTGTTCCTCTAGTAGCGTAGCCAATCAAAATGCAGCATTTGCATTAGTCCACTAGTTGGGTGATACTTATAGCAGATATTTTGTTTATTTCAATAAATTTTACGGTGGAAAAGGTTGTTGTGACATTTTTTCGTCCAACTGAACTACCAAAAATAAAGCTTTTTAACGACCTTTGTTTGACATATTTTTATTAATTACATTTTCTGTTAAAAATTTGCATACGACCTTGAAATAAACATCACCACAACACACGCACGCACGCACAAGAAATTTAGGGGCTGTTCACATGGAGGTAGGAAGATCCTAGCACTAGGAAGATCCTAAAAGGCGGATCATCCTAGCGTCATATGTTTTCTGTATTCAGTTTACATGCAAGAGGTCGTTCTTAGCCCTAGTGCTAGAATCTTCCTAGTTGTGAGCTAGGAAGATCCTAGCACGTGATTAATCTCTTCCTTTTGACAGAATATCTTGCCTTTCCACAGGAATTTTAGTGTTTTTGCGATCGACTGTCATTAATCCTTGGCTGAGAATTCGAAATTCAGAGTTTTATATAAAAACTATGTTATTTTTTCTTCATCTGTTTTTTGGCTTGCGTTTTACTGTTACCGTATGGCATAGAATTTTTGCGGGACTTTTATTTTGCGGATTGGCGATTTTGCGGGAACCAATGTTTGCGGCGCGAGTTGACACTGAGAAATTTCCGGCGGAAACTACTTTTTGTGGTTTTCTTTTTAAGCAGCAAAACTATATTCAACAAAAACCTCTCAATCATCGAGATCATCGAGAACGGCTGGCGAAAATATGGCATCCTGGAGGCCTTAAAAAATAGTTAACGTGACCTTTTGATTGACTTCTTTGAGCTTGTTTCTTATGCCTCAGAGACTGGAAAAGTATTGACTTAACCTTCTCAATGCAAATATTAAAATAAAGGATCTTTTTGACCCTACTATGTGGATTAAAAGCCATTTTTAGTTATATAAACGGGAGTAAATTTTTACTGTTTTTAATTTTGCTGGTGTTTTTTTCTGTTTGAACGTATTTTAGCGGATCAAGTACTATCCGCAAAAACCCGCAAAAATTAAACCCCACCAGGAGCCCATCTGGAGCGTGCAACTTCCATACAGCGTCTGTGAAACGGCGTTTTCACTAGTAGGTTTATTTTTAGACTAGCCCTTCCCGCGAATTAGGTCAAAAAACAAAGGCAGTTCCGGTTCGGTGACCCTATGACGTCAGCTTAATTTCTTGTAATTGGTCATCGGGCTCCTGTGGGAGTCTCATTCGCGGGAAATTCAATCTAAAAATAAATCGGTCTGTGAAAACGCCGTTACACGAACACAGTAGAGTTGTAGGCTCCGGGTCATGGGTTCCTGACCCCGCGTAATAAAAGGGCTACACCGTAACTCCCGGTTTTGCAAAACCATTTGGTGCAAACGTAAACCAAAAAAAAAAATTGACCTGTCATCAGATGAGACTGAAAAGAAGAGAAATTATGAAGCGGAAACAACATGTTTAGTTCTTCCTTAGTGTGTGGCATAAACGTTTGCTTAGTGCAACTCTAGGCATGCATGACATGCAGGAAAACGTCTGTCAGAGCAATTTGCAGTTAGGTTTTTTTTTTGCGGACTATTTTAGTTAAAGGGGCTATGTCACGTTACTTTTTGGGTGTTTCGGAAAAATCTTTAGTTAATCACAAGTTTAAAACTCGAAAATGGTTATGTGGAATTCCTTTAGCTATAAAATTATCGTTACGTCAGAAACGAAATGATTCTGAGAAAGAAACGACCTTTATCCAGGTGATTTGTCATAATTTGAAAAACGTCGGGCCGACTTTTTTCAAGGTTACCCAAATGTAATCCGTTTCAATCTTGTACATTTTTGTCCATCCATGCTTCTCTTTCTTTTTGCAGTATGTTTTTAAATGTCGTTCAACAGTTTTAAGTGGTTCTTGGGCATTTCGGGAGAAAAAAAGCAAAGCAAAGCAACATATCAAGTGTCAAGTTGTTCTAGCGCTAATTGGGGATACTGTAAACTGAAATTAACAATTAACGCAAATCAAATCGAGTGCTCTCATCACTGCGCCATCCCTGCACCCCAGTCATGGATTATATCATTTAAGTGACATAGCCCCTTTAAAGAAGAAACGAGTGAGTTTCACTCAAGAGCGTGTTTTATTATCTTTGAACTGAATTTATTACCAACGCTTTAAAAAGTAAAAGACCACAAAACGGGACACGACATTACAAAATAATTCAACGTGTAAACGTGTGAACCAAAGGGCTATTGCTGGCATGACGGCATGTCACAAAGGGTCTACATCCCCCCCTCTTCCCCCCCCCCCCCCCTCCACGACTTAAAAAAAAAACTACTGGAACGCTGCAGTTTAATACCACCCAACTCAGTGCCTTCTGTTTTTGTGTAACACTTACCACAGGTAACCCAGTCTACGCTCATATAGCGTCTAGTTTGTAAACGATAGCCAAGTTTTTGTCACGTGGTCTCTATTAGGAAGAGAGAGGACCTTGGGAATGAGAATGAGTGTTTGTGTGTGGCGTCCATTACTCTTCTCGGCTGTTGCCATTTGGCGAATTTCGACTTCACTTGTTTTCTCGGTGCGATTAATTTACAAGGTAAGGAGAAGTCGTCTTCCTTTCAGACGTTTATATTAAGCGAGTTGTGCCAGCTATATTGCAAGGAGACATGCCTTCAAACTTATATCGGACAGATATAATAACATTATGACAAAGTCCAGTATTATCCTGTAGATTTACTCTTAGCTGACAATTGCACTTGCCTGCTGATTTATCCAGCTTTATCGTATTACACCGTTGTCACCTCTGTCTCAAGTAATGTTGCAAACAACTCATTAGACTTCTTCAAATCGGTCCATACAGCGAAAGATTTCCTAGAAAGCACCCATCTCTTGGAGGAGATAAAAAAGTAAAAAAAGAAATTTCAAAAAATGTGAAAATCGTATTTGATGGACGTGGTTCCGTAGAAACGTCATCGTAATCACAAGGGGGGATGGGTTGGAAAATTGATGAAACAAATTCCTTCTATGTGCCGATGTGTCCCAGGATCTGGGGTAGGGGTGGAGATTGGGGCGCGCTCAACGTCAAATTCTCGTTGAGCTTGATTTTCTTGTCTGCTTTGAGAGATTTTCTCCGCTAGTTTGGCTTTTCCCACTCATCGAAAAACCAATATTGGATTTGCTTGAAATGAAACTTGGAAATTTCACCGCAGTAAGATGAGTAGCTTAAAGTGTACATGACAGATTTCTTTTATTTACTCAATCGAAAGATCATGGTTTTTTGAAATAGAAACATCCAGAAAAATTCCATACCGATTTCCCTTCCTTGTCCTTTAGCCTTTTAACACTCGGAAATTGCACTTCCGGTGCGGTAAAAAACCGCGCTAGTAAAGAGACTGGGGATAACAGACTCTGTGAAGGAAACTACAGTCCCGGACAAAATTGTTGAAACACTTTACAATAGCTTGCCCTTCCACAATGTTGTTTTGGTAAATGGGCTCAGAAACTCCCATTAAAACAACATTGTGAGGGGAGAGTGAGCTGCAAAAGCTTCAGATCTGTATAAAGGTAAAGGTACACCTTATTTAACGTCGGAAGTTCCTTTACTCTCTAGAGAGTATTCTCCCAGGAAGCCGACGGTGCGCTCATTTTACCCCCCTCTTTCCATCAGTGCTCCGTTTTAAGGGTATTTAAAGCTACTTAGGCTACACTGAAAGGAAAGAAGTCGAAACAAGGATGTGAGATCCGGGGATCGAACTCGGGACCAACGAATTTTGTCACAGACTGTAGTTTAAGTCAAGCGGAAGGTTCAACTGCCACAAAGATTACCATGTCAAAATCCGAAAAACGAATTTTAAATCTTCTTGGAAGTTTGAAACAGTTGCTTGCGAGATGCAAACAGTTTTAAAGTTAATGTAACAGAAACGAC
This sequence comes from Montipora capricornis, assembly GCF_036669925.1. Classification (NCBI taxonomy): domain Eukaryota; kingdom Metazoa; phylum Cnidaria; class Anthozoa; order Scleractinia; family Acroporidae; genus Montipora; species Montipora capricornis. The sequence continues at coordinate 2,349,286 of NC_090887.1, forward strand.
GTGAAACTTGCTAGAGATTGTTTTATCGAAATTTCAAATTTTGCGGGCTGTACTGTGGAATGCGGCCCGCTAATTTAACTTATCACATTGCGCGTCCCAGAGATATAACGAAAGCATTGAAAAACAGAATAAGTATATGAAATTGTACGAACGAGAGTGCGTTTTGTGATTTTTGGGCACGAGTCACGTTGTTTTGAAAATACGGCTCGAACAATTTGAGAACTTTCAAATTTTGACTCCACTACCCATTCAGAGACACAAGCCGGTTTATTTTGCTAGTCATAGCATAACAATATGTCGGCATACCTGATGGTACTGATCTACTAAAAACGTATTACAGGAAAGGCACACTGGGCACCTGCCGGATACGAAAACCCAAAACGCTGCGGGAGTGAGGGAACGTATTCTCCAAACCCTATGCAAGTGCCACTACCCTATGGAGGCTAAGGTGAAAAGATAACAAAAAAGCAGGCGAAGAAAGCTGAACCTAAACTGATTCAAATCCCTAACGGTTCACTACTCGTACGACAAATTATCGATAATCCCCACCAGACAACCGGACCCAGTCCTCTGGTCCGTGCCGGGAAAATATCCATTAATTTCTGCCAATTTCGCAGGCTACAACTGTCAGAAATATCATAATATTACGACCATAAACCACGAAATACAAGACCAACTTTATACGATTTTTTATTTATTATATACTCAGCAAGATTACTTCATCGCTGTGTTCCCATAGCAACTTCCGTATTGCATTCTATAACCTCCATTGCATTCTTTAACTTATTTGTGCATTCGTCATTGACCAATCAGAAACGCAATATTCCATTGAGCATATTACAAGGGGTGTTTTCAGATGGATCTTCTGTTGCTACGGTAACACAATACGACTCACAACTCACTAATTTTGCGGGGAAAACCTTTTCTTAAAAATAAATTTACTCGGGAAAGGGTTGGCTAGGAGCCCCTCACAATAATTCCACCGTGGAGAGTAACGAACCAGCCCGTTAATAAAAAAAACACGTGCTCCGACTTGTATTGATCACAGGGAGTTTCTCTTCAAAAAACCGCTCGACCCTTTGCGACAAAAAGGCTTGGGAACGATGGAGCAAATTTTCCCCTTCCGCTGGTCCGGAGCCTGTTTGGCGGAGGTATCCCTCTAAAATAAACGCGACGTCGAAACCGAAGAACTCGGTGCCTTTTTTCAGCACTCAACCCCTTTGAGAAGCGAGAATGAGCAGTTTAAAACGATTCAATAACAATTTCAAAACACATATTTATTTTAACATCAAAACAGCTTTAATTTTTATTTCCATCCCTACTCTGCTCGTTAAATGCACGCACGAATTGCACACCTATGAAACAGTTTATTCCTCCTACTGGAAGAATTCCTTCTTAATCTTTAACACTAAACTTTGCCTTCATGCTAAAATTAGCGTTATTCCTTTACAAAAACGTTGCAGGATTAATTCAGCAGTTAAGCCACCATAAATTTAAATTCACCATTTTGCCGTTTTTGGTCTCTTGTACGTGCAAACTTTTGCAAGTTCAAAACGAATAAAAGTTCTGTGCTGCTGCGTTGATGGGGGTTAAACAGGATTATCTGGTTTTATCAAACGAATCGATAAATTAACCCTTTCATTCCCAAGATCGAAACTTTCATTGTCCTAACTAGTACCATAGATTTCTTTGTTGGGTAGTCATGAGAATTTGGTGTTATATCAAGATCACACCTGTTACGCTGATAATTATCTTCATTCTCAATACCTATCTGACAGACATTTCATTGAAATTCTGACGAGAATTTACATCCTGATAAATCCTGGGAGTCCCTCTAGATTTTAAAGATAGCAATGACGGACCAATAATTGGCTATTTTCACCACCCCATAATGCAATACGTTTTAGGGAGTTAATTACTCTTGGGACTGTATCATGCTTTAGTGAACTGGATATCCATTATTTAGTATATAGTAAAAATAGTTTACTTCATAGAAAGTGCGGCGTACGGGGTTTTATGCACGAGTTGTTTGTGTCAAAAACCCGAACGAGCGAGGAACGAGCGAGTGAGGGTTTTTGACACAAACAACGAGTGAATAAAACCCCGTACAAAGCACTTTCTATGTCGTAAACTCTTTATTACACATAACATGAGAATTTTCATTAAAATAGTTTTCTGAACGCGAATTAGAAACAAAAACTCACTAACAATAGAACCAAATGCAAATTTAATTTAATTCAATAACAAAGTACGATTTGCACGATTTGCACGATTTGCACGAGATGCACGAGTGATTGGCATGGAAACGCCTTTACGCTATCGCTGATTGGTTATACTTTCACATGTGAAATAGCTGTACGCCATTCTGATTGGCTGTATAGGTCTTTTTCACATGTGAAAATAAAGCGTATAGATTTGTACAAATGAGCTTTATGGAATAAAATTCTCATGTTATGTGTAATAAAACAGTGGATAGCGCTGAACGAGTGCACTGATCGGCTACTTTAACTCCTGATATCCTTTGCTATTCACCTCCGACCAATTCGAGCGGAATTTGCGTCCGAAAATGTTGTAAGCTTTGCAGGAATAAATGAGTTAAAATCATCTTTTTTTGGTATATTACCTCACTGTTGTAATAAATACTGAAACAACTATTAACCTTTCTCGGTAAATATCCACCACTAGCCACCTCCACTTCGGTAAATACTTGTTAAGTAATGCAAATACTCTCCCCACCCCCCCCGCCCCTCCTCCAAAAAATAGGACTGAATCATGGGATTGGTGAAAAAAAGCGAAAAGGAAAATTGCAATTAAAACAGTTGCCTTTTTTTTAAAATTGAGGCTTAAAACTTGGGTCTGTTAGTGTTTAGTTAACAGTTTTTAAATCCAAAGAAAAAGATAACCTAACCCTATAGATTTAGCTCATGTTTTAAGCCCCGATTTTATGTTGTAACGTGTTAGAATCAATCACTTTGTCATTCTAAACTATAAAAGCAGGTTAAGATGCTTCTTTACTTACTTACAATTTATGGGTTAAAAGGAGCTGTGCCAAGGTGACACAGGTCATTTTGTGTAGTTTTGCCAATTACTCGCGCTTTCTCGCTTTAAACAGCGTAAATCAAAGCTTCGCGAGAAAAAATTAACAACTCGAAAGTGGTTCAGCGTTCTCGGTACTTTTACCGACGATGTTCGTCATCACAGTGGTCAAAATGTTGTGGACTCACGAGGCGCAGCCTTTTAATTTCAGAGCGTGACCAAAATCATGACACAAAGTAAGAGCAAGCGTTGTCTATAACTTTCTCGCAATATGATTGGTTTATTTCCCAAAATGGGTGTTCCTGATTGGCTATTACATTGCGTGACAAATTGACGTCAGCATTACGCGTACAGCGTTGTCTAGACTCTTATCGACAACTGCAAATTAGCCAAGCAGATTACGAGATTACAAGCAATTGTGGTAAAAAGGCCTTTCAAACATAGATAATTTTCATATTAAACAACAAAGATAAACTTTGAAAAACTGTTAGGCTGCATTTTGCCCATCCCTGCTTCCTTTTGCATTTGCTGATTTATTCGAACCTTCCTTCGATGTTTTAAGCAGTTATTTCTACGGCGATTTCGCTTGATTTGGTTGCCATTTCTCAGATTTCTCTCAGGGTGATTCGCCCTATTATGAAAGCTGATCAGTCAGATTTAAAAAAATAATTCATGTGTACTTCAAAAGTATCAGATATAATATTCAAACTCAAACCTTAATTTATCCTTACTAAACCCACTGAACTGAAAACCTGTTAACTCTAGCTATTGTAGTTTTAAAAATGTCAACAAAAGATGCACTGCGAATATCTTTGGACAAAATGTTTTTTGTGAATGCAGAACAAAATGGCATTTTGGGTATATCTAGCACTAATCGTGTTTGGTCTCTTGGGCCACAGGAATCAATTTTGATTTTGAGCTTTGAAATCTTGTCGTACAGCCTTGTGACGTCATCGCCGTCATGTTGGTGGTTCACGCAGAATAAGCTAAGGCTGCGGCTACACGAGCGATTTTTTTGAAAATTGTCGCGTCGCCAACGAGCAGTGGTGGCTACACTTAATAAAACCTTAGCGAGAAAATTTTCGCGATTCGCATCTGATTGGCTCCATAACCCCTGGACGTGTCACAAGTTGTCACGGATATATTGCATCACCATTGCAAACAAAAAAAATATGCTCGTGTAGCCGCGGCTCATTTCTGGGTTGCAACATGCTTAATGTTCTCTCCACAACTGCGTGATTCCCTCAGTACTTAACGTTGACGGAATACATTATCATACAAATTTTTAAATTATGAGTTAGGTTCGGCTCATGAGTGGTTGGTCGATTCAAATACGGTTGCCGAACTTAATTGAGTCAAACGTCGGGCTTATCATGAACTTAATTCGTTCTATTATGTTAACCTTTACAATATTCAAGAAGTGTGAATAAAATAAACTGAACTGAATAAAAAGGAACATTCGCCAATATAGGTTTTATAAGGGATTTTTCCATCTTCAAGCGGATTTTGCGTTCCTTTCGACGAATCCAAATCCGGATTTTTGATCCGGTGAATCTTTTTTCAAAAAGGATTCCGTCTATTTGAAAAAAAACAAATCCAAACCCAGATTTAGATATTCGCGATCTGTGCTGTTCCATTCGTAATGTTTTCGAGATTGAACCAGCGGTATTTCCAGCTGAACTCAGTCCTTCCCATTTCCGAATGCGAATCGTCCATATTCCAATAACCGATACAACATTTCATCACACAATTCGTCGAACGATTGATGGCTTTCATTAAAGTATTTTCTTTTATATTAACAGTGGAGGACTGGGAGAATGTAATTATGCAAGAACTCTCAAGCGTGGCAAAGGAAAATTAAGCGCAAATCCCCGAGGAACAGGTCACTAACATACAATCCATTCCCTCGCACGTTGCAAGCTCAAAGTCATGCCACAAGACAACTCTTTAACATGTGGCACGAGTTTGAGGAATGTCATCTGGCATGACTAGCACTTGCGGAATCGTAAAATTTACCACATTGCAATATATGCAGACTGAATTAGGCTGCATAATAGACTATTGGTGTTTCTCTGGATCTTCTTCAAACCGTTTTCTCTGAATATCAAAAGCTCGCTGCAGTGATTGAAGAATATATCCAACGCAACCCGCGAAATCTCCTCTGATCAATATATTCCTAAATCCCATGAGGAATCTTCGCCAAAGTTAAAATAAGCCTTCCTCCCGTGGTTAGGTTTCTTAGGGGCCGATTACATGAGCCGGGCTGGCTCGTTTAGCTGAGATCCCGGCACGTCGCAGAAATACACCAAAAATCAAGTTTGCGATTACATGGAAAAATATGTCAGCCCGGTTAGCCGAGATCCCGGCATTACGATGCCGGGATCCCGGCTAACCGGGCTGATATATTTTTCCATGTAATCGCGTTGACCGGGGAAGAAGGTTAGCCGGGCCAGCAATTTCTAACCACATTACTCCACTTGAGAGCAAAATGGCCCACGGAATAATCGTTTTTTAATGTTTAAATAAAGGATAAATTAGATAGAAAACCATAAGGCTTCTTTACATTGTAGAATGGTGAATTTTAATAACAATTTAGCGAGACAAACGTCTCTCCACTTCTTGTTGTTGCTGCTATCTTTTTTCACATGACTTATTCGAAATTTAGTCCAAGCCGGGCTGGGTCATCTCATGTAATACCGGGCTGAAACTCATCCCGGGAAACCTGACCAGCCCGGCTGACCGGACTGGCCCGACTCAAGTAATCAGCCCCTTACTTACGACACGTTTAACAACAAATAAGAGCTAGCCATTCATAAAAACGAGTTTATGCTTAAAAAATGCATATTAGTTATCTAATTTCTCTACTCCATTTTGCGTAAATTACATTCGGAATAATTATAAAAATGCACTGTTTCCTTTAAAGAACAAAAAAATTTGGTAATGCGAAAAACAAGTGTGATCACGTGGCTCATCTATTGTGTGAGTAAAATTTTAACCATAGCCACAGTTTAGATCTACTTCAAATCGTTTTCCCTATATATTACAAGTAGTCTGATTAATTGGATACAAGCCCGCGAAAGTGAAAGCATAGAACGCATGCACTGCGGTCCTAAAAAAACTTGTAGCTTTAAACAGTGCTAAGGTCAATCATAAAAAACACCTTTCTACAAACACCTAACATCTAGTGCCAGCAGCGTTGACTGCAGAGCAGAGGTAAATCACTTAACAAATGCTGTGTCACCCAGAGTAAACGTTAACTAGGCTATCAGCTGTGCTTCCAAGATCGTCTCCGAACAGTTTGATCCGCACATCTAATGCCAGTTGGGCAGCCTGCAGAGCAGAGTTAAAATTACTAAACGAATGCTGTTCCATCCCGAGTAAATGATAACTATCACCTCTGCTTGCATGATTTTCTCGGAACAGATTTATGCCTCTCGCTTTGACTGCAGACAACAAGTAAACAACTTAAGCAATGCTGTGTCACCCCGAGTTCATAGTAACTATCAGCTGTGCTTGCATGATCTTCTCCGAACAGCTTTATCCGCACATCTAATTACCGTTGGGCAGACTCCAGAGAAGAAGTAAAATCACCTAATGAATGCTGTGTCACCCCGAGTTCATAGTAACTATCAGCTGTGCTTGCATGATCTTCTCCGAACAGCTTTATCCGCACATCTAATGCCCGTTGGGCAGACTCCAGAGCAGAGGTAAAATCACCTAATGAACGCTGTGTCACCCCGAGTTCATAGTAACTATCAGCTGTGCTTGCATGATCTTCTCCGAACAGCTTCATCCGCACATCTAATGCCCGTTGAAAAGACTGCAGAGCTGAGGTAAAATCACCTAATGAATGCTGTGTCACCCCGAGGTCATAGTAACTATCAGCTGTGCTTGCATGATCTTCTCCGAACAGCTTTATCCGCACATCTAATTCCCGTTGGGCAAACTCCAGAGCAGAGGTATAATTACCTAATGAATGCTGTGTCACCCCGAGTTCATAGTAACTATCAGCTGTGCTTGCATGATCTTCTCCGAACAGCTTTATCCGCACATCTAATGCCAGTTGGGCAGACTCCAGAGCAGAGGTAAAATCACCTAATGAACGCTGTGTCACCCCGAGTTCATAGTAACTATCAGCTGTGCTTGCATGATCTTCTCCGAACAGCTTTATCCGCACATCTAATGCCCGTTGAAAAGACTGCAGAGCTGAGGTAAAATCACCTAATGAATGCCGTGTCACCCCGAGTTCATAGTAACTATCAGCTGTGCTTGTATGATCTTCTCCGAACAGCTTTATCCGCACATCTAATGCCCGTTGGGCAGACTCCAGAGCAGAGGTAAAATCACCTAATGAATGCTGTGTCACCCCGAGTTCATAGTAACTATCAGCTGTGCTTGCATGATCTTCTGCGAACAGCTTTATCCGAACATCTAATGCCCGTTGAAAAGACTGCAGAGCAGAGGTAACATCACCTAATGAATACTGTGTCACCCCGAGTTCATAGTAACTATCAGCTGTGCTTGCATGATCTTCTCCGAACAGCTTTATCCCCACATCTAATGCCCGTTGAAAAGACTGCAGAGCAGAGGTAAAATCACCTAATGAACGCTGTGCCACCCCGAGTTCATAGTAACTATCAGCTGTGCTTGCATGATCTTCTCCGAACAGCTTTATCCGCACATCTAATTCCCGTTGGGCAGACTCCAGAGCTGAGGTAAAATCACCTAATGAACGTTGTGTCACCCCGAGTTCATAGTAACTATCAGCTGTGCTTGCATGATCTTCTCCGAACAGCTTTATCCGCACATCTAATGCCCGTTGAAAAGACTGCAGAGCAGAGGTAAAATCACCTAATGAACGCTGTGTCACCCCGAGGTCATAGTAACTATCAGCTGTGCTTGCATGATGTTCTCCTAACAGCTTTATCCGCACATCTAATTCCCGTTGGGCAGACTCCAGAGCTGAGGTAAAATCACCTAATGAACGTTGTGTCACCCCGAGTTCATAGTAACTATCAGCTGTGCTTGCATGATCTTCTCCGAACAGCTTTATCCGCACATCTAATGCCCGTTGAAAAGACTGCAGAGCAGAGGTAAAATCACCTAATGAATGCTGTGTCACCCCGAGGTCATAGTAACTATCAGCTGTGCTTGCATGATCTTCTCCGAACAGCTTTATCCGCACATCTACTTCCCGTTGGGCAGACTCCAGAGCACAGTTAAAATCACCTAATGAACGCTGTGTCACCCCGAGTTTATAGTAACTATCAGCTGTGCTTGCATGATCTTCTCCGAACAGCTTTATCCGCACATCTAATGCCCGTTGAAAAGACTGCAGAGCAGAGGTAAAATCACCTAATGAATGCTGTGTCACCCCGAGTTCATAGTAACTATCAGCTGTGCTTGCATGATCTTCTCCGAACAGCTTTATCCGCACATCTAATGCCCGTTGGGCAGACTCCAGAGCACAGTTAAAATCACCTAATGAACGCTGTGTCACCCCGAGTTTATAGTAACTATCAGCTGTGCTTGCATGATCTTCTCCGAACAGCTTTATCCGCACATCTAATGCCCGTTGAAAAGACTGCAGAGCAGAGGTAAAATCACCTAATGAACGCTGTGTCACCCCGAGTTCATGGTAACTATCAGCTGTGCTTGCATGATCTTCTCCTAACAGTTTTATCCGCACATCTAATGCCCGTTGAAAAGACTGCAGAGCAGAGGTAAAATCACCTAATGAACGGTGTGTCACCCCGAGTGAATGGTAACTAGCAGATGTACTTGCATGATCTTCTCCGAACAGCTTTATCCGCATATCTAATGCCCGTTGAAAAGACCGCAGAGCAGAGGTGAAATCACCTAATGAACGCTGTGTCACCCCGAGTTCATTGTAACTATCAGCTGTGCTTGCATGATCTTCTCCCAACAGCTTTATCCGCACATCTAATGCCCGTTGAAAAGACTGCAGAGCAGAGGTAAAATCACTCAATAAATACTGTGTCACCCCGAATGAATAGTAACTATCAGCTGTGCCTGCATGATCTTCTCCGAACAGCTTTATCCGCACATCTAATGCCCGTTGAAAAGACTGCAGAGCAGAGGTAAAATGACCTAATGAAAACTCTGTCGCCCCGAATGAATAGTAACTATCAGCTGTGCTTGCATGATCTTTTCCGAACAGCTTTATCCGCACATCTAATGCCCGTTGAAAAGACTGCAGAGCAGAGGTAAAATGACCTAATGAACACTGTGTCACCCCGAGTGAATAGTAACTATCAGCTGTGCTTGCATGATCTTCTCCGAACAGCTTTATCCGCACATCTAATGCCAGTTGAAAAGACTCCAGAGCAGAGGTAAAATCACCTAATGAATGCTGTGTCTTTCCGAGGAAATGGTAACTACCAGCTGTGCTTGCATGATCCTCTCGGAACAGCTTTATCCGCACATGTAATGCCCGTTGAAAAGACTGCATAGCAGAGGCAAAATCACCTAAGAAATACTGTGTCACCCCGAGTGAATGGTAGCTATGGGCTAAGAATTCTTTTGTTTCTTTTGTATTTTTTCTTATTTTGATATCAAGCGCAGACTTTTTGATATAAAGAGCCTTTGAGTAGTTCTTCTTGCTGTGGTGCAATTCACCGAGGCATAGGTAGAACCTTGCGAGAGGCTGATTGCATTCTCGAGAAAGACTGGTTGAATCAACGTTCCCCTTTGGGGCTGAAGAGCTATCTTTAAATTGCTCGAGGGTTGCTTGGTGACGCGCGACTGATTCTTCGAAATCTGATACAACCATACCTTCTTCGGTGAATGCTGACCCCAGAAGCTCGACAACATTACCGCAGAAATGAAACAAATGAAATGGGGTTTTGGAATTAATATTGAGATCACTTAATATTTGAAGGGCAGGATTGATTACGAATTGCATGGTGTCAGTGTCAAAGAAATTCTTTGCTGCTTCCATGACGTGAAATATAACAAGGAATTGCATTGGCCAATTACCCAAGTTACAAGTGTTCATTTGCAGCTTCTTGCTATTGTTTGGTTCTTTTCCTTTGCATCCCTGAGGTGGAATAACAACCAGTTGCTCGTCTGCGGCGGAACTGCATTCCGTGCGTGCTTTGTTATAGTAGTAATTTGAGGTAGATGGGTCGTTTAAGAAGTGATAATAGACAGCAATGACTTGGCAAACAATGAGCCTTAAAATTTTGTGCTCTTCACTTCCACGCATTAAAGGAAGAGCCTCTTGCAGGCACTGTATCCCGCTCTCAACCTCGCCGATAACAAGCTTACAGATGCCAAAGTAACATAAGTATTTACTCCTTTCATCATCAGAAACTGGATAAGATTTCGACTGGATTTCGTATGCCATCTTGAGAAGTTGCATTGCACTTCCTTCTACTCCCCAAGTAATTTCACCAAACGCTTTAGAAGTTAGTAAACATCTCTGGTAATGTGCACTTCCCAGAGCATTGGCTGCCTTTAATGCCAAATCGTAGATATTATTAAAATATATTGTGTGTGCTTCACTATGACACCAAAACAGCGAATCTAGAAACAACTCTGCTTTTATCAAAACCTTAACAACATTCTCGGCTATCCTGGAATCTGTGCAACCGTCTTCTAGGCTTTCCATAAAATGCTGCTTTTCCTCATAGAATGCGATGAATGCATCCATGGAATAACCATTTAGAAACTCATCATTCAATTTCTCGAAACGAGAAATGTAATGCGCATGGAAGCGGCACTTTGCATTTGCCACTATTTCTTTCAGTCGCTGTTCTCCCGCTTCTCTAGCAAATGATTGAAGGAGCTTGTGCATTGTGAATGTTCCAGGCTGGGAGTTTGAATCGAGAAGGGATTTTCTTCGGAGTCTTTGCAACATTTTCTTAGCCTCAATCTCCCCCGTACTATTCATTACATCTGAGGCGAGATGCATGGTAAAACATCCCGGAAGAACAGACAAAGACACAAATGCTTCTTTTTCTGCTGGGGAAAGTCTGAGGAAGGATGATTCATATAGGAACAGCAACCTTTGATTAGACGGATAATCTGGATTGTCCAAGATGTTGACGATACTTTCTGTTGTGGACTCAATGAACTCAATCAAACACTGACTTGGATGAACATCATCTTCACAAACTAAAGAGCACATTAACCTCATTGCAAGCGGCACACACCCACATATTTGGGCAATTCTTGCGCAGTCATCCGGACTAGCATTTGGCACTAATTCAAGAACTAGAGTATGAGATGAGGTGTCATCCAGTGGCCTTATTCTTATTGATCTGTGACCTTGGAAATTCAAGTTCATAAACTCAAATGATTCTCGTGTGGTCACCACCAGAGTTATCTTCTCATTTCGCGCAAGAATTTCTTCAAATAGTTGCAGGACGTCTTCTTTTACTTTTGGAATGCCACTCTCTAGTAGATCATCTACATTATCAAGAATAAATACCAGGGAATCTGAAATGTTGCCGAGGGTCTCAATTAGATCATCTTCAAAGGACAGAAGCTGAGGGATTGATCTCTGAATCGAAGTGGTCGGTTGCCTTACAAGGCTGAAAAGCTTCGATGTTAGATCTGCCTTTGTCTGAAGTCCTCGTAATGAAAGGAAATAAACAGGAAAGCCTTGAGATTGTAGTTGGTGGCCCACCGCTATTCCAACCGATGTCTTTCCGAATCCAGGTGAGCCCCAGATCGTCACGATCCGAGTGTGGTCGGAACTCACGATGTCCACGATCTCTTGGCATTCACTCTTTCGGCCAGTAAAGTTTGGAACCATTGAAGGAAGACAAGATCTTGGGACTGTTGGCTTGATGTCTTTGTAATGTAAAAGTAAAACACATAGTAGACATTGCCTATTTTTTTGGATATCCTTTGTCTCATCGAGACTTTATAAACTGAAGAGAAGATATCAAGAATTAAAACCAAACAGTATCTAAACTTCGTGCATATAATCTGAAGTGTTACTCGTACTCAGGATAAATTGTCACCCACAGTAGACATATTTCCCGTTTCTTTTTCAATGGTTTGTAGTCGTTTAAACCAAATACAGACCCTATGGAATATTGGCAACGTTCCTGAGATTACGTCACTGAACAAATTTCTCTTCACTTCATAAATTATCTAGTTATAATAAGGAAAGAAAATTAGTTTGTGACACCATCTCAGAAATAAACCTATGGCTCTCATTAGCTTAGCTGCGGGACAAATTTAATAACTAAGAGTTTCGTTTATTTTATGTGACTAACAAGGATGGCACAGTCGGTTAGTGCACGGCCTTGGTGCAAGAGGTCCTGAGTTCGATTCTCGGATTTCGCATCCTTGTTTCGACTTCTCAGTTTCCTTTCCGTGTGGCTAAGTAGCTTTAAATACCCGTAAAACGGAGCACTGATGGAGAGGGGGAAGTAAAATGAGCGCACAGTCGACCTCAGGTTTGTCAATTGAATTACTGTTACTGTTACTGTTTCATTGACAGTGTGTTTTGCATGTCACGCCTATTGCTATCTCCTGCTGTTGTAAAAAGAGGCTTAAAAACAGTTAAGTCCTATTTTTACCTTTATTCCGTTCCAGTTGCATCCTCAAGTTTTCCACAGCTGAAATCATATTCTCCGCTACCCTTGTAGAAACCTTTTCGCCTGCCAGATTGCATTCCCTTTGCTCTGTTTTCCAGTCGTCTATCATTTGTTCCAACCTAGTGACCTCGTCTTTATTAGCAGCGAGGATCTCCACGTTCTGTTTTATGCCTGTTAAGAAATCCCTTATCTCTTCGAAATCTGCATTTCTACTCTCTAAACATGTTATGTATGCTTGATTCTCTTCCCTTACATGCTGTTCCAGCAAACGTACTTTTGTTGTTGGAAAGTCAGATGCAGTCAAACTTCCAATTGCATCAATCGATGCAGTTGAAATTCCCAGAGCTTTGAACGCTTCTTTAGCGTATTGAATGTTACGGTGAAATGTTGCTTTGTCCATCTCTAAGCGAGAAGAGTGACAAACTGCATTCCTCAAGCGCCGAAGCTGATCAATAGCCAGTGCAAAGGTTTCGTCATTATCTCCTACTGGACTCAACACAGATCCATGGAAACTTCCATAAGGAACAGCACGGGGCTTTACATAGAAATCAGCGAGGGTTTTGGAATGAATACTGAAAGACTTTGCAAAGATGGTAGCTTGGAATAAGGCGGTGCAATCCCATTCATTATACGACTGGTGGGTAGGAACTTTAGTTGTTCCTCCTTCTGTAGACACAAAGAGATTTCTCACAGCAGTGGAGTCATCCCAAAGCTGAAAGCCAGGGCGATGCCCAATAGTGCTGTCCCACATCGTCTTAAAAGTCTGACGTAAAGCCTTCGGGAATTCATTTAAAACCAGGGACAAACACTTGAAATGATTTAACTCCTCGTCACGATAAGGGTGCAAGGACATCACGAATTGGTGCTAATAAAGCATTTCCACAAAGGATCTAAATAAAAGATAAATGAATAAATACAATAAGCGGATATCATTTCATTCTTCTCTTACGGGGAAAGACTGAAAATACTATTTCCTCATTAATTTTTTTCGCTTGAGAAGAAAGAGCTTTGATGTCTGAAACAGATTTTTTTCAAAGGTACAGAGGGAATGAGCTCCATTACTATCTCTGTGTCGCCGACTTTTGCCTCGCTTACAACACTGAAACCTCTCCGTTCATGATGACGATTCATTTTCAGCTGAAGCGGCGTATAGTTCATCCGTCTCAAAAACCGGCCCGAAAAGGTTTTGTTTGTAAACAAAAGCCCTATCCGATATGCTTTTTTCTTTCGGCGCAAGAGATATCTGGTATAGTGTCGACATACTTAAAAAGATCTCATGGTCAATCCGTAAATTAAGGGCATATCTTGACGCTACTCTGGTTTGGAGAAATTTGAATGCAGATTACAAAGATCCAATTAGCCTTTCGACATTACAGTCAATCCTTTTTCAATTAAATCAGAAATCAGTGAAACAGTCAATTGTTTCTAGACACAAAAACTATAGCTTATGTAAGAGTTAGCCGAGTGGACAGAGAACCTGAGAAAAATGCGACCAATCGTAACGCGAAGCTTATAGCCCAGTGGTCCGTTGGTTGGGGCGTTGGGTTTGCTTGCGTTTACGTTGCCCCTAGTTCAAATCCCGTTTTCACCTTTGGTTTAGATTTGTTTACGGTTGTCCCGGTATCAACCCTACCTCGCTTTGTAAATAGCTAACTGGGGGTTTATTAAAAGTGCCGGTGCCTGTGAACTACCTTGATAGCCAAGTGTACTACTGTATACACAATGCATTTACATTTACATTTTTACATTTGCATTTTTATGGTCTATCCGAGGATAGCATTCTACTGATGGAGAGCTATCTTGGTGATAAGTTTCAGAAGGTTAAAGTTGGGAACACTTTTTCAGATTGGTTAAGAATTGTTCAAGGTGTCCTCCAAGAATCAGTACTTAGACCCTTACTTTTTAGCAAATTCATGAATGATATTTTGTATATTTCCTTCATCTGAGGAGCAGGCGTTGCTCAGTTGATTAGTGCGTGGCTTTCCGAACAAGAGGTCCCCAGTTCAATCCTTGGTGACTTCAACGTCTGTTTCGACTTTCCTCTGATTTAGATGCCTGTAAAACGGAGCACTGACTGGGGGAGGGGGTAACGGGAGCTCTGTCAGGTTCCGTTGATACCGGCCTCGCAGCTGAAGGAACTTACGATGCTAAATAAAGTGACTTTACCTTTTTTTACCTTTAGTTGAGATGCAACGGAAATGCAAGTCGATCTTTTTTAACGGCATGTGTCTTAATGTCAACAAATGTCGCTCTAGTGTCCTTGCAACATTCTGTTTATCTCAAATGGTAAAAGTATTAACATCAGTCATTCCATGAAGCTGCTAGGTGTCACTATTGACAGTGACCTCAATTTCGATGAACATGTATCTGAGTTGATAACCAACTGCAAGTGCTGAAGCGCCATAAACCTCTCCTACCTGTGCTAAGTTCTTTCCTTTTCTCTTGCCTCAATTACTGTTAAATTATCTGGCATCCTTACCGCAAACTTGAGATCAACGAGAGATGCTTACGTTTTATTCAGTTTTAGTGACTATCATGATTGGTACGATACACGTTTAGAGAATATATCGGTTTTCAAATGACGTCACGGCCGCCATGTTGCATGGGGCCCTAAACAAAGAAACGGCGGCCATGTTGGATCCCCGACCAAATCCTCCGGGAATTTAACTCTATTATTATGCAAACGCTTTCTATTGTTTTCGTTTTAAAACACGGCTGTTGATCACGTGAGTGAAAACCAACAATTAATCGGCCTAGTCTACACAATCGTAGAATACACGACATGTTAATCTTAATCCATCGATCTTTTCACGGTCTAGCCCCTTGATAAATTAACGAGCTATTGATCTTCTCTTATAAACTGCGTGGCATACGCTGCCTTAGCATCCCTATAGTGAAATCGACCAAACATGGCTTGCACTCGTTTCGCTACTCTGCCAGCAAACCCTGGAATATGCTGCCAGAAACACTTATAGAACCGCTGAGTCATTAATAACTCAGAAATCAAGAGCATTACCTTTGATCAAAAACGCTGCTCCTTTCGTAATTAGGTCCGGTTAATCACTACTGAGTTTTTACTTACACAAGTCACAATGTACATAATAACCAGCGTATTAAGATTGTCTTAAATTTGTATGTAACATATATTTGTAGTATTAATATATATGGGTTATTGACCAAGCTTGTTCGGTCAACTGAATAGAGTGTAAGGTGAAGTGCTATATTTCAATCCCATATGAACCATGTGAGCGTTAGCCCTACTGATGGAAATGGGCCCACACAAGGACAGAGTAAAACTCTGACCAGGGTGGGAATTGAACCCACGACCTTCGGGTTAGATCTCCGCCGCTCTACCGACTGAGCTACAAGGTAAGACGGGAGCAGGCCGTGGGAACTGAAGATGTGAAAGCCACGGCAATGAACATGTACAAGTACAAGGAGAGGTTACGTTTATACAAACGTTGGCCGTGTAGCACTTATATTTTAAACAGAGTTAACTGAATAGAGTGTAAGGTGAAGTGCTGGATATCGGCCAAGTTCTTTTTTTGCGGGATTATGGACCGAGACGAAAGCTTTAACACGAAAATATGTTCTTTGATATTTCGGGACCAAGCGAGAAATCACGAGCGGGCAGTATCACTCCATCTTGCCCGCTCGGTTAGCCAATCGCAGCGCGCGATTTGTTTCATCTTGCCCGCTCACGGAGCTAGTCATATAATACGTAGGCTTATGCTATCTGTAAAATTCAAAGAGAAATAAAGTTTTTGATTGCCGGGTTAATTGATTGACCGCTAGTGTATTGCATATCCTCGTGGGATCAAGTTGCCCGATCGCGACAGGTCATGTTAGTAATCATCGTTATACACAGATATACAAGGGAATATAAATAGTTTCGGTCAGTTTCGACGTCAGTCGGGCTGGCAAATTTCCGTAATTTCAACTTGAAGAAAAACCTACTTACTAAATGTTGTACGGAATGTTGGGAATGTCGCAACTTCAAATACAAACAAGGAAGATCTTTAGCATAAAGAAATATTGACGAAACAGTTTTGGAAGGATAAATTTATTTATCGGTCTTAAACAGTGAATTTATTAACAAATGTTTAAAATTAGGGTTGGCGATTTACTGACGGAATCGATCAAAATCGATAACAGCGATTTTCATAATTCTCCAGGGATGTCACTAAAACGAAAAATGGGGTATGGGGAATGGGGACAAATTTAACCTTCCTACGAATTCAAAATGGCGGAGAAATAGAGGAGTAAATCATTAACTGAAATCCGGGATACTCACTCCTCGTTAGCAGCATGAAGGTTGGCTTTGATCAGAAGGAGATATTCATCTAAAATCTGAAGACCGCGTCAACCCCTTTAGTTATCAATTCACACTTTCTTTCTTTGGATCTGGATGGGGGGGGAAGGAGAAATTCTCCTAGTCGCCTCATGCTACAGAAACCAGGATAAGCTCCGGCCTAATGGGCCACTTGGCTTGTAAGCAGACTTTACCTTTACCCTACTTTCAACAAATAGGTCAAATAGCGGTTAATTAAAATAAAGTTTTAGCCCTAAAGATACATTCAAATCTTAAGAACAAACAGAGACATATAGTAATACCTTTCAACATTCAACAACAACATACAGCATTATCGATGACAGTTCCCAAGAAAGATTTAATTATTTTGTTACCTTACTTGGATTTTAAAGAGCGACCAAATCCATGTCTAAACGCCTGAAATCCGCTGCTTACACTGAGTTTCTACTCTCGCAGTTGTTGGGATTGTGATGACTGTGATGACTTTTACACAGGAAAAGCCAAACGACGCCTCCAAGACACAAAAACGGAACATTTTAGGGGGCTCGTAATATAAAAAATGATCACACGTCAGCCACTGCTGATCTTATGAAAGCCACTGGATTCAACATCAAGTGGGATCATTTTTGACATTTTAGCGTCGGGCAGAAGTGAGGCCCGTTTTATACGTCGCATTTCACATGTGCCGAATCTAATGCAAATGAGAAAAATCTGTTGTTTTTTGCTCATTTGCTTTAGATTCGGCACATGTGAAATGTGACGTTTAAAACGGGCCTGACTTTCATTGCAAACTTAAAGAAACCTTATTGATCCAGGAACTTACGACACCTTTCAATGTCAATGATAGCTGTGAGAAACTGTTGCTTTGTTAATTAATTCCATTTTTTTTTTAAAATTACCGTTTTGATCCTTTTTCTTATTCTCGGTTCCAAATCCCTAACTGTATAAGTTTATAAGTAGTTTTCAAACATTGTAAACGGTTACTTTTGAAAATGTATGTTGCCTAGCATAGTAATGCCTGTTTGCCTTGCGACCAAGCCACCAAGTCTTATCGAAATACAAGTCACTCTCGGGTCTGACAAGAACAAATTGGTTATCAGGAAAGGGGGGCACGAAGAAATTCCCACTTGTACCCAAAATCCAAACATGGTACCTGTTTGGCTAGGAAAGACCTGGGGAGTTTAAACCATTAGAACTATGGCCCCGTGACTTTAAAATCTTCAGTTCCCACGGCCTGCTCCCGTCTGACCTTGTAGCTCAGTCGGTAGAGCGGCGGAGATCTAACCCGAAGGTCGTGGGTTCATTTCCCACCCTGGTCAGAGTTTTCTCTGTCCTTTTGTGGGCCCAGTTCCATCAGTAGGGCTAACGCTCACATGGTTCATATGGGATAGAAATCTAGCACTTCACGTTACACTACACTCTCTGCAGTTAATTCTGTTTAGAATGTAAGTGCTACACGGCCAACGTTTGTATAAACGGAACCTTTCCTTGTAAGATATAGATATAGCCAAGTTTGGTTTGGATCGGTCATTTCTGTTCAGCTGAAGGAAGATAGGATATTCTTCGAGAGCTAATTGCTCACAATTGACTCTCAGCTGACGAAGCTGTTGGATCTGAGTTAATCCGGCTATAATCCACGCTATTTACAACTGTACATAAATATCTTAGTTTTCTGCGGATTGTATCAGACCTGAAAATACCTTTCTCAATATAGTTTCACTGTACATAAGTACGATCTAAAATTCGTCGTACTTCTTTGATTGCTTTATCAACACCTCGTCCCAGACACCCTATAATAATTGTAACCACAACCATGTTGTATCCACCGCGTCTGTTCCCTGTTTAAGACAAATATCGCTGATTTTCCTACCCATTTTAAGACAGAATTCCGATTTTTGATACCCTGTTTAACACATTTAACCCAGTTTAAGACAAAAATTGATAAATCGATACCCTGATTAAGACAAAAAATGATAAATTCGATACCCTTTTCAAGACAAAAATCCCGAAAAACATACCTTGGCTGGCCGCACGTCACCATTAAGCCCTTCTAAGGCGAACCGACTTCATACGTTGGCGAACAGGTCGTTGGCGAACTGACACGTTGGCGAAACGACTGGTATTCAAAACAATACCAATAATAAGGAAAGGGGTATGAATGATATGGATCTCTGCATCCCTGTGACAGCTGAAGTCTATTATACCCAGCCCCTTATTTGCCACTTATTTTTATATGCCTCGTTCTTCAAACAATACTGTTCCTAGAACACATTAGTGGCCCGGGTATGCTATTTAACAATTATTCCTCGAGCCCGAATGGGCTCTGAGTCAATAGCCCATAAGGCCGAGGGCCAAATGGGCTATTGACTCAGAGGCCATGAGGGCGAGAGGAATAATTGTTTGAGTAAAATCCAACTATTTGGTCAAAAAAATATCGAGACAAAACATCTTTCGCTAGTTAAAGCTAGACTTTAATTGTTGTTTTGGTTTTCAAAGCCGGCGCTTTTCGCTACTAGTGGGCTATAACAAATAGCCTACTAGTAGCTCAACCAATCAGAAAGCAGCATTGATAATAGCCCATTAGTTGGATTTTACTAAAGTTACATATATCTTTTCACAAGCGATGTGGTGTGCAGTGGCAAGGTTTGGTGGAATACAAATTTCCTGACATGGTTACCGTATGCCTTCACTGTTGTCTCAT
This sequence comes from Montipora capricornis, assembly GCF_036669925.1. Classification (NCBI taxonomy): domain Eukaryota; kingdom Metazoa; phylum Cnidaria; class Anthozoa; order Scleractinia; family Acroporidae; genus Montipora; species Montipora capricornis. The sequence continues at coordinate 2,368,910 of NC_090887.1, forward strand.
GTCCAAGCAATGTCACACGTTTAGTATCTGAAGCCTTTTGTACCAAGCTTTTCACCAAACCTTGCCACTGCACACCACATTGCTTGTGCAAGGATATACTGTAACTATTTCATATGACATGATATAAAAAGGTATTTCACTTGTTACAGTGTACTTGTCACTTGTTTTTCCTATGACATGGTATTAGGGGTATACCCTCACTGGTGTCTCTTGACCAAACATTGTCACATGTTTAGTACCTAAAGCCTTTTATACCAAGCCATAAAAATAATTGTAACAAATCAGAATACAGGGAAGACAGTGAAATAATAACTGGATATGCAGCCTTATTCCACCAAACCCTACTACTGCACACCACATTGCTTGTGCAAGGATACATGTAACTATGACAATTGGTATACAAAGCTTCTCACATGTTATTTGTCACTTGTATTTTGTTTGCATGTACATGTACAGGTGTATGCGAGCCTTTACAAAAAAATCCAATTGTCTTATCGGGTATTCTATGGTAAAGTACTCAATGCATTACTAGCATTTCTCATGGAAGATTATACAGTTACTATACATGTACATGTTGAGAGCTGGCTATCTAAATAATTATACTGTACCAACCATTTTGTGATAGAGTTGATATTGTCAATATTTTCAATTTCTCCCCATAAAACCTCAAATTTTATTTGATAAGTACTTAGTCTACATGTACATGTAGCTCATACGGTAACAACACAAAAAGGACATCCTAGAGAATTTTTATTAAAACGTTTGTTTTAATGAGCAGTTTTCTGTATGATTGCTCCACTGCTTTAATTGTATAATTATGGTAAAACTCACAACATCATGCTTTTAGTGCTTTGTGGCCAGGAACCCAAGAAAAAAGAGCAAATTATAGATGAAATACAAAAGTTGAGTTGTAGAAATCAAACACTAATTCCATTTTAAAATCATGAGAAACTCAAGCTCAGTAACCATTATTGATTTTATTACATGCACAAAATGGTCAATTTGGAAAGGTGGACACTTGTGGGAGGCTGTCACAGGCTTCCAGATAAGTTTGCAATTCCTTTGAAGCTTCCTTATTCAGTTTCACTTACACCGGAGGATTGCTTATGAATGGCAGAGTGGTGTGTTACATCATTCATTGAAATGTACATGTAGCTTATGCATTGATTGATTGATTGACTGGTGTGAATATTTTCCAGGGCCTATCTCAACCATAAGCTGCAGTGCTGAAGGGAAGTTCTTGAGGTGCAAGAAACAGACAGTCCACTGATTGTGAATTGTGATGCAATTGCAAATTAATGTCTTTATGTCAATACTTGGGTAGAGTAGTGTCATTGTTATTCTGGAAACACTGTATGAAATTAATCTTTTGACATGAACTGGGGTCAAGTGAATTTTTTCATGTGACATTTGTATTTCAAGTGCATTATGAGAATGGATTATTTTCGGCATCAGTTTCTAAGGAATAATTCACCTTTGAGTTCCATTGTATGGAGGCACTGTCTAAAGGGCAATAAAACAGCTTCATGAATATACTGCAAATACTGTATGTCCATCCAAGTTTCAGATCGAGCTACATGTACTTAATTGCCATCTCAATGTGCACTTGTATTATTAATAGTCAAAATTGAGAATGTGACATTTTATTGCATATGTCTGGATAATTTATGCTTTGTTATGCTTTGTTTATAGTGGAAGTGCACTTAGCTATCAAGCTAGTTTACAGGCACCCCACTTTTAACAATGTGAAAGAAACAATTCAAACTTAACAGAAACATTATTAAGAACCCCAACTGGCAGGAGGCAACCAGTTGGCTACTTACAAAGCGTGGTAGAGTTGAATCCGGGACAACCGGGAACAAATCCTAACCAGAGGTTAGAACGGGATTTGAACCCGGAGCAGCCGCATGCAAACCCAACGCCCTAACCACTCGACCACGCTGCCTCCTTAAACCTGCTTTATTTTATTATGAAATGGTTGTTGCAGTATTCAATCAACAGAGTTTCAAGGGTATGTCATCTTCCATCTCAAGGAAAATGCCAAACAGATTCTTTGATTACATTTGCTAATTTGAGAAAAAATTCACCTCTGGCCTAATTAAAGAACAGTGTAAAATCACATTTTAATCATTTTGCTATTACAAGCAAAACTAATGTTTTGGATCACATCTGTTATCTTGACCAAACGCTACATGTATATTGTTCACATTTGCTACTTTAAGCAAAAATGATATTGTTATCACATTTGCCACAGTGAGCAAAAACATAATTTTATTTTTTGATCACAGGGCTACCCGAGCAAATAGTCAAATTTCCTATCGTAAACAAGCATGAAAACCTGGTTCTTTGAATGCAATTGGTATGCAGAGCAATTATGTGAAAAAAGTCTTATTTTGGTTACATTTAATATCCCGAGCAAATTTCTACAAAAATACATCCTTGAACACATTTGTTTTCCTGAGTAAAACCCTGCAAAACTACACGTTTGGCCACATTTGCTATTCTGAGGAATCTCTGCAAAAATTCATATTTGAACAAATTTGCTGCTCCGAGCAAACGGCTACAAAACCTATATTTGCTCGCCTTTACTCACCTTGTAAAAAGGTGCAATGATGAAAGTTTGATCAAATTTACAACTTCAGGAAAAGTAATTGCAAAATTTTAGTTTTAACATCATGTTTACTATCCCTCCAAATGTCACAAAAAATACCATGTTATCCATACTTTTACTCACAACAGCAAATTTAAGACAAATGTGGCATTTACGAGCGTTGCCATGGGTGGAAAAACTGTGGCAAATGTGATCTTTGCTTTTCAGCAAATCTAAGCGAACGTGCACAAACGTAGCATTTGCCATGCATTTGCTCCACATTTGCTATATGTGAAAATCCGTTTTTTCATCCAGTGTCTCTTGTTCTTAAAGCACGATGATCGAGTGAAAAACAATGATGTATCTTAATGCGCGATCAATCTCCTAGTGGATATGTATTTCTCTTTCTTAAAGCGCGACGATCGAGTCATTTTACAATTCAGTTAACAACACTTTTCTTAAAATAGCAATCGATTCCTGATTAAGCCTGAGGGCTCGTTTCAGTGATTAGGCCTAAGCACTCTTGTAAAATTTTAGCTTTCATTATACGGTTCGGTTAATTACACTTGTTTTCGAGATTGCGTGAAGAATATATACCAGAATAAAACTGAATGACAAATTACTGTGCATTATACCTCGTTATTATTTGACTGGCTCCATGAGCGGGCAAGATGAACCAAATCCCGTGCTGTGATTGGCTACCCAAGTGGGTAAGATGGAGCTATACTGCATGCCCACTCGGTATTTCTCGCTTGAAAAGATAATTTTCTGGTGTTTTATCCCATATGATAAATCCTTTATTGACCAAGCTTGTTTGGTCAAGATGGCTGGATAGTGGAATCGTTCTTTTTTTTTTTTGGCGTGTGTATGGACCTCGACTTGGTCTCGGTCCAT